>NW_019384299.1:957248-1023098 GCF_000671375.1 Centruroides sculpturatus | reverse complement strand
ATTTATATTAATTAATATTAAATTTAAATAAATTATAAATCTACTTTTTTTTTTAATAGAATAAAATAAAAGAGTTTTAATTTTACAACAATTTTTAAATGAAAAGTTTAAAAAAATAATAAAAAATAAATAAGAGAATTTTAAATTTGTAAGTTTAAAATGAAATACAATAATCAAATATAATAAGTCAAAATTAAGAACTCTTCACCACTTAATAAAAGTAATATTATGAATACATTAGAAGTACTAGTAATAATAGTTTTATTAAGTAATGAACGGCTCTTAATGTCGAATTATAATTCAGTTTGTAGTTAATTTAACTGAAGTAACTGAAATTTAATATGATTTTATTCGGGCAACAATAGCCGAATTAACGTTAGGCAAAATAAGCATAAGGGGCGTTAAGGAAAGGGGGTACCGCAGGCATATTTTGTTGCCCAATTTACCATTGATTGTATGGTGCATTCATTTATTGCGGGGATCCCTTTCTGTAGACTATGCTTTAACTGCAAATGGTGTGGCTGAACCACAGTCCCAACAATAAATGAAAAAACTTAAAGTATTTTGCTGGTATTATTCATTTTATGTTTTATTATTATTTATATTTCCAATTACATGTACAGTATATGGGGTATCAAAACCTTTTAAGTGCNTGATCCTTTATTTTATAAACATAAATATATATACATTATATACATAGGCTTACTAGCTTGATTTAGTACATAATTATTACCTTTAACATAGTTTTAACGCCTTACTTAAATAATTTTTCAGGTTTTAAAATGTTAAACTGAAATTTAAAATGCCAAATTGTTATTTAAAATATACTTTTAAATCAATTAACTGGGAAGAAAAATTGTTTCTTCAATGCTCTATGATGCATTCTACTTTAAATACCCAACACAAACTATGGGCATAATTATAACATTTAAATCAATTATTTTTTTCCATTGTATTTTTAATTTAGTTATAAACACGTTTAACTCTATGTACATATTATATAAGTACAATTAACTACTTGAATATTCAGAAAAATTATTGCCTGACTGCTATACAATTTATGATTTGTTCCAGTTATAGTGATTCAGATAGAAGTTATGCATAGAATTAGTTCACTTAGATCAGTTTTTTTCTCTGTGTTCTTCTATTTTATTAGTGTTTCGAGTTTCAGAATTCTTAATTTAGTTAAGAAACTTGGCCATAAACTTAGTTATTTAAAATTCTTACATGATGCTTTATTTTGAGGTTATGTCTTTTGAAATGGCTTGAACTGCTACAGATAGGATTTAGTTGCATAATTAGATCTTCAAAAATTCATTTTCTCCTTTAATTTTAATTGTTTAAGCATGCGTAATGTCAAATACAATTTAATTATAATTAAAATTACGGGGGAAGGAAATCATTTATATTTAAATATGCAAGAAAATTTCTAGTTTAACTAGTTTGCAAACATGTATTTAGTTCTAGTTCAATGAGTTTCGAATGCAATACGCTTGGAAATCAGATCATTTTTAATTCTATTATAATTAAAGTTTATCTTTCAAAATGCAGGAGCTTAATTGCGTTCAAAAATTCAATTTTATTTAATTTTATCTATTGGCAATGTTAACAACAATGTTATTAATTAGGTTTATAGAAAAATATGTATTCCGTTATACTTAATTTTGAAGAAGCTTATGATTTCTATTTATATTTAGGGGAAAAAAATAATAAGAAGTTCAAGTGATTATTTTTAACTGTAATTTAATTCCTGTGTAGCTCTAAATAAATGGTTATTGCATAAAGTGAATCGCAAACTATATCTTAAATAAATATTTAATGACAAAGAATGGAATGAATTGTTTCGTTTTCTGGCTGAAATTGTTTAAAAAAATAATAATAATAAAATAAAATAAAAATGATATTTTAAATTTAAAATAACGATGTTTCCTTGTAATTAAAATTTAAATATCAATTTCAGTTGTTTTAATTAAAATTATAAAAAGATCGGTTACCGTTAAGGACAATTTACAATTGTTGATTATAGTTTATTACGATTAATATCTTCAATTACTCTGATATTTAATTGTAATTATAATTAAAACTATTGATTATAATTAAAATTTTCAAATATAATTTAATTACAATTAAAATATTCAAATATAATTTAATTACAATTAAAATATTCAAATATAATTTAATTACAATTAAAATATTCAAATATAATTTAATTACAATTAAAATATTCAAATATAATTTAATTACAATTAAAATTCTCGATTAAAACTGCATTTGGTGTAAAGTTTACAGGCATAGTTAAAGCGCGATTAAAGGAAAAGAAAGTGTCAATTTAAATTAGATATTTAAAATATTTTCTTTACTGTAATTAAGTTTAATCGTAAATATGAGGAGGAAAATACGTTTTAAACAATAAAATATGTAATAATGTAAAGGAAAATTATATCCAGAAATAAACTTTTGATGGGATTTCAACATACTTTTTTGTTGAATGATCAACATACTTTTGTAGTTACAATGAGCTTAAAACAAATGAAAATTTAAATTTAAAAATTTGAAATTTAAGTTTTTTTCTAATTGCAGTTAAAATTGAAATTGAAATTCAACTCGATTTCAATTTTAACTGTAATTAGAAAATATTAATTTCACTTTACAATTGAAATAGATCGTTATATTTTTCAAAAATACATTTAAACTGTTTTTACTAGCTTTTTTTACATATAAAATATTCAATTATACGTACTATAAAACCTATCTAAAACGAAAACCTGTCTAAACCGGAAAAACTATTGGAAACACAGCGATTTTCTGTATTAAAAAACCTGCCAAAATGGAAAAATATTCGGTATAGTGCGAGTCCGGTTTACACAGGTTTTACTGTATACATAGACAGGCAAACCTCCGAAGAACGGTCACTGGCAGGAACATAGAAAATGGACGCTATTTGGAGGTTATTTTGTATGCTGTTTTCCAAAAAAAACAAGTTCCTGAAAATGGCCGCTGTTGGCAGGTTTGACTGTGTATATATATATGTATGTGTGCGTGTATTTCTTTTTTATTTATTATAAATACAAATTTCCAAATAAAAGATCTAAATATTTGAATTATTCTTTATTTTTTCTTCAATGGCGTCAACATCAAAAAGGGTGTACTTTGTCGAAAATTGGTACTGTTACAGAATTCCACATACACACGTGGATCGAAAGGAGCAGCCATTGTATAGTAAGAAACATACAGCATAAAAGTATCGTTACGTCGATAAATTGAAGTGTGGAAAATCAAGGACACACAGTTAACATCACTACATCAAGAAAGATGGCGAGTTATTCACCAGGTTAGTTAATTTTACTTAATTAAACTAAATAAATAAATAAATAAAAGCCTTACTTAATTAAATTTTGCGTACGTAAATACCTGAAAAGTTAACTTTGAAACACCCAACCTGTTACGCTCTTGTCACAAGTTACCTGTTTATACTGCAAATATGTTTAATTTTAAAGGGTTTTAATTATGTTTTATTCTCTGTTTAATTATGATTAATTTTAATTAATTTAATTTCTGCGTTTAAATTTATCTCCCATCTGTTCGATGTTTTTATCGAATGAAGTGAGACTTCCAGGAAACTTTGTTTTTTTTTTTTTTTTAATGTTTATGTGATGCAGCGATAAAAATCCTATTCTCTGTTAACTCGTGCTGTACACTTTTATTATTATTATTTTAACCTAATTTAATGTGTTTTTCTTCTTTCCTGAATTGGAAAATCTTACAAAAAAAAAAAGAAAAATATATATAAAAATATTCAAAAAATTCAAAATTTTTATAGAAAATATTCTTTTGAAATTTCGATTGGGTTTACCAGGATTTGTAAATGCTATTACTGTTGTTTTCAGTTAGTTTTTTCCAGTGTTTCATCGCCATCTAGTGCTTGTTTATGACTTTAATGCAAGTGGGAGATTTAAAAATTTTATTTGACTTCTTTCCACTTCAAGGTCTTTCAAGCTATATCCAGTAACATGACGTGAAAGTGAAAATATGATGAAAAAATATCTATATTTAGTTATTTTTATTCCCTTGATCCTTTATTTTATAAACATAAATATATATACATTATATACATAGGCTTACTAGCTTGATTTAGTACATAATTATTACCTTTAACATAGTTTTAACGCCTTACTTAAATAATTTTTCAGGTTTTAAAATGTTAAACTGAAATTTAAAATGCCAAATTGTTATTTAAAATATACTTTTAAATCAATTAACTGGGAAGAAAAATTGTTTCTTCAATGCTCTATGATGCATTCTACTTTAAATACCCAACACAAACTATGGGCATAATTATAACATTTAAATCAATTATTTTTTTCCATTGTATTTTTAATTTAGTTATAAACACGTTTAACTCTATGTACATATTATATAAGTACAATTAACTACTTGAATATTCAGAAAAATTATTGCCTGACTGCTATACAATTTATGATTTGTTCCAGTTATAGTGATTCAGATAGAAGTTATGCATAGAATTAGTTCACTTAGATCAGTTTTTTTCTCTGTATTCTTCTATTTTATTAGTGTTTCGAGTTTCAGAATTCTTAATTTAGTTAAGAAACTTGGCCATAAACTTAGTTATTTAAAATTCTTACATGATGCTTTATTTTGAGGTTATGTCTTTTGAAATGGCTTGAACTGCTACAGATAGGATTTAGTTGCATAATTAGATCTTCAAAAATTCATTTTCTCCTTTAATTTTAATTGTTTAAGCATGCGTAATGTCAAATACAATTTAATTATAATTAAAATTACGGGGGAAGGAAATCATTTATATTTAAATATGCAAGAAAATTTCTAGTTTAACTAGTTTGCAAACATGTATTTAGTTCTAGTTCAATGAGTTTCGAATGCAATACGCTTGGAAATCAGATCATTTTTAATTCTATTATAATTAAAGTTTATCTTTCAAAATGCAGGAGCTTAATTGCGTTCAAAAATTCAATTTTATTTAATTTTATCTATTGGCAATGTTAACAACAATGTTATTAATTAGGTTTATAGAAAAATATGTATTCCGTTATACTTAATTTTGAAGAAGCTTATGATTTCTATTTATATTTAGGGGAAAAAAATAATAAGAAGTTCAAGTGATTATTTTTAACTGTAATTTAATTCCTGTGTAGCTCTAAATAAATGGTTATTGCATAAAGTGAATCGCAAACTATATCTTAAATAAATATTTAATGACAAAGAATGGAATGAATTGTTTCGTTTTCTGGCTGAAATTGTTTAAAAAAATAATAATAATAAAATAAAATAAAAATGATATTTTAAATTTAAAATAACGATGTTTTCTTGTAATTAAAATTTAAATATCAATTTCAGTTGTTTTAATTAAAATTATAAAAAGATCGGTTACCGTTAAGGACAATTTACAATTGTTGATTATAGTTTATTACGATTAATATCTTCAATTACTCTGATATTTAATTGTAATTATAATTAAAACTATTGATTATAATTAAAATTTTCAAATATAATTTAATTACAATTAAAATATTCAAATATAATTTAATTACAATTAAAATATTCAAATATAATTTAATTACAATTAAAATATTCAAATATAATTTAATTACAATTAAAATTCTCGATTAAAACTGCATTTGGTGTAAAGTTTACAGGCATAGTTAAAGCGCGATTAAAGGAAAAGAAAGTGTCAATTTAAATTAGATATTTAAAATATTTTCTTTACTGTAATTAAGTTTAATCGTAAATATGAGGAGGAAAATACGTTTTAAACAATAAAATATGTAATAATGTAAAGGAAAATTATATCCAGAAATAAACTTTTGATGGGATTTCAACATACTTTTTTGTTGAATGATCAACATACTTTTGTAGTTACAATGAGCTTAAAACAAATGAAAATTTAAATTTAAAAATTTGAAATTTAAGTTTTTTTCTAATTGCAGTTAAAATTGAAATTGAAATTCAACTCGATTTCAATTTTAACTGTAATTAGAAAATATTAATTTCACTTTACAATTGAAATAGATCGTTATATTTTTCAAAAATACATTTAAACTGTTTTTACTAGCTTTTTTTACATATAAAATATTCAATTATACGTACTATAAAACCTATCTAAAACGAAAACCTGTCTAAACCGGAAAAACTATTGGAAACACAGCGATTTTCTGTATTAAAAAACCTGCCAAAATGGAAAAATATTCGGTATAGTGCGAGTCCGGTTTACACAGGTTTTACTGTATACATAGACAGGCAAACCTCCGAAGAACGGTCACTGGCAGGAACATAGAAAATGGACGCTATTTGGAGGTTATTTTGTATGCTGTTTTCCAAAAAAAACAAGTTCCTGAAAATGGCCGCTGTTGGCAGGTTTGACTGTGTATATATATATGTATGTGTGCGTGTATTTCTTTTTTAATTTATTATAAATACAAATTTCCAAATAAAAGATCTAAATATTTGAATTATTCTTTATTTTTTCTTCAATGGCGTCAACATCAAAAAGGGTGTACGTTCGAATGACGAGCCGCATTTAAAAATTAGGTCAACGTTCTGCGATCTTTATCAGGGAATCGTACAGAAATATAGTTTACACTTTCTTCTCTTATCTCTCCAAGAGATACTGCTGAGTGATTTTTTTAATGATAAGGAGTTCAAAACATGTGCTGAACTTCCTTAAATTTCACTATCAACATTATTCTTCTTCCGGGTATACATAGTTCACTTTGTAAGGAATTATAATAATTTCTGTATGCTGTTAAATGTTCTACATTCCGAATATGATGGAAGATATAGGAAAATGTATTTGTTATATTTTAACCTTAAAAATGTAGTAAAGTCAATGCTACAGCGCTTATTGTCTACGGCAATCTTACAATCGTGCTTAATTCAAATTAAAATCTTTAATTATAATTAACTGTAACTGAAATCNATGTTACAAAAAAAAAAAGAAAAATATATATAAAAATATTCAAAAAATTCAAAATTTTTATAGAAAATATTCTTTTGAAATTTCGATTGGGTTTACCAGGATTTGTAAATGCTATTACTGTTGTTTTCAGTTAGTTTTTTCCAGTGTTTCATCGCCATCTAGTGCTTGTTTATGACTTTAATGCAAGTGGGAGACTTAAAAATTTTATTTGACTTCTTTCCACTTCAAGGTCTTTCAAGCTATATCCAGTAACATGACGTGAAAGTGAAAATATGATGAAAAAATATCTATATTTAGTTATTTTTATTCCCTTGATCCTTTATTTTATAAACATAAATATATATACATTATATACATAGGCTTACTAGCTTGATTTAGTACATAATTATTACCTTTAACATAGTTTTAACGCCTTACTTAAATAATTTTTCAGGTTTTAAAATGTTAAACTGAAATTTAAAATGCCAAATTGTTATTTAAAATATACTTTTAAATCAATTAACTGGGAAGAAAAATTGTTTCTTCAATGCTCTATGATGCATTCTACTTTAAATACCCAACACAAACTATGGGCATAATTATAACATTTAAATCAATTATTTTTTTCCATTGTATTTTTAATTTAGTTATAAACACGTTTAACTCTATGTACATATTATATAAGTACAATTAACTACTTGAATATTCAGAAAAATTATTGCCTGACTGCTATACAATTTATGATTTGTTCCAGTTATAGTGATTCAGATAGAAGTTATGCATAGAATTAGTTCACTTAGATCAGTTTTTTTCTCTGTGTTCTTCTATTTTATTAGTGTTTCGAGTTTCAGAATTCTTAATTTAGTTAAGAAACTTGGCCATAAACTTAGTTATTTAAAATTCTTACATGATGCTTTATTTTGAGGTTATGTCTTTTGAAATGGCTTGAACTGCTACAGATAGGATTTAGTTGCATAATTAGATCTTCAAAAATTCATTTTCTCCTTTAATTTTAATTGTTTAAGCATGCGTAATGTCAAATACAATTTAATTATAATTAAAATTACGGGGGAAGGAAATCATTTATATTTAAATATGCAAGAAAATTTCTAGTTTAACTAGTTTGCAAACATGTATTTAGTTCTAGTTCAATGAGTTTCGAATGCAATACGCTTGGAAATCAGATCATTTTTAATTCTATTATAATTAAAGTTTATCTTTCAAAATGCAGGAGCTTAATTGCGTTCAAAAATTCAATTTTATTTAATTTTATCTATTGGCAATGTTAACAACAATGTTATTAATTAGGTTTATAGAAAAATATGTATTCCGTTATACTTAATTTTGAAGAAGCTTATGATTTCTATTTATATTTAGGGGAAAAAAATAATAAGAAGTTCAAGTGATTATTTTTAACTGTAATTTAATTCCTGTGTAGCTCTAAATAAATGGTTATTGCATAAAGTGAATCGCAAACTATATCTTAAATAAATATTTAATGACAAAGAATGGAATGAATTGTTTCGTTTTCTGGCTGAAATTGTTTAAAAAAATAATAATAATAAAATAAAATAAAAATGATATTTTAAATTTAAAATAACGATGTTTTCTTGTAATTAAAATTTAAATATCAATTTCAGTTGTTTTAATTAAAATTATAAAAAGATCGGTTACCGTTAAGGACAATTTACAATTGTTGATTATAGTTTATTACGATTAATATCTTCAATTACTCTGATATTTAATTGTAATTATAATTAAAACTATTGATTATAATTAAAATTTTCAAATATAATTTAATTACAATTAAAATATTCAAATATAATTTAATTACAATTAAAATATTCAAATATAATTTAATTACAATTAAAATATTCAAATATAATTTAATTACAATTAAAATATTCAAATATAATTTAATTACAATTAAAATATTCAAATATAATTTAATTACAATTAAAATATTCAAATATAATTTAATTACAATTAAAATATTCAAATATAATTTAATTACAATTAAAATATTCAAATATAATTTAATTACAATTAAAATATTCAAATATAATTTAATTACAATTAAAATATTCAAATATAATTTAATTACAATTAAAATTCTCGATTAAAACTGCATTTGGTGTAAAGTTTACAGGCATAGTTAAAGCGCGATTAAAGGAAAAGAAAGTGTCAATTTAAATTAGATATTTAAAATATTTTCTTTACTGTAATTAAGTTTAATCGTAAATATGAGGAGGAAAATACGTTTTAAACAATAAAATATGTAATAATGTAAAGGAAAATTATATCCAGAAATAAACTTTTGATGGGATTTCAACATACTTTTTTGTTGAATGATCAACATACTTTTGTAGTTACAATGAGCTTAAAACAAATGAAAATTTAAATTTAAAAATTTGAAATTTAAGTTTTTTTCTAATTGCAGTTAAAATTGAAATTGAAATTCAACTCGATTTCAATTTTAACTGTAATTAGAAAATATTAATTTCACTTTACAATTGAAATAGATCGTTATATTTTTCAAAAATACATTTAAACTGTTTTTACTAGCTTTTTTTACATATAAAATATTCAATTATACGTACTATAAAACCTATCTAAAACGAAAACCTGTCTAAACCGGAAAAACTATTGGAAACACAGCGATTTTCTGTATTAAAAAACCTGCCAAAATGGAAAAATATTCGGTATAGTGCGAGTCCGGTTTACACAGGTTTTACTGTATACATAGACAGGCAAACCTCCGAAGAACGGTCACTGGCAGGAACATAGAAAATGGACGCTATTTGGAGGTTATTTTGTATGCTGTTTTCCAAAAAAAACAAGTTCCTGAAAATGGCCGCTGTTGGCAGGTTTGACTGTGTATATATATATGTATGTGTGCGTGTATTTCTTTTTTAATTTATTATAAATACAAATTTCCAAATAAAAGATCTAAATATTTGAATTATTCTTTATTTTTTCTTCAATGGCGTCAACATCAAAAAGGGTGTACGTTCGAATGACGAGCCGCATTTAAAAATTAGGTCAACGTTCTGCGATCTTTATCAGGGAATCGTACAGAAATATAGTTTACACTTTCTTCTCTTATCTCTCCAAGAGATACTGCTGAGTGATTTTTTTAATGATAAGGAGTTCAAAACATGTGCTGAACTTCCTTAAATTTCACTATCAACATTATTCTTCTTCCGGGTATACATAGTTCACTTTGTAAGGAATTATAATAATTTCTGTATGCTGTTAAATGTTCTACATTCCGAATATGATGGAAGATATAGGAAAATGTATTTGTTATATTTTAACCTTAAAAATGTAGTAAAGTCAATGCTACAGCGCTTATTGTCTACGGCAATCTTACAATCGTGCTTAATTCAAATTAAAATCTTTAATTATAATTAACTGTAACTGAAATCTTAATTGAAATTAAAATTTTAATTCCAATTAAGATTTCAGTTTATTATAAGTTTATTATAATTAAAAATTTTAATTGTAATTAATTACGACTGAAATTGATAAGCAGTCAGAATGTCGATTTAGTGAATTGCGTCGCGTCGCGTCGATACAACGCGACTTCTGACGCGTTGCTCGTTGATTTGCTTTAAATATAGCCGTATTAATTACAATAAAAAATTAATTAATTAATAATTAATTTTTATATTTAACTTTTGTTTAATGCTTTATTTACAGAGAAATCGATTTATATACAATTTTTTTAATATATTTGAAATTAATGACTGACTTAATTGAATTTAATGAAAGGATGTATCGCGTCGCATTGCGTTGGCGCACTTGACGTGACGCGACGCGATATTCTTTATTAGTAACACTATTTAACTTATTAAACATTTATTCTGTTACGTCAGTTTAATTAATCTTATATTTTATTTTATTTTTTACTTATTTATTTTTTTAATCGACTGTTTAACAGATTTTCTTAACCATATTTGACCATATTAATTTAATTTTAATGGAAATTTTCTCATGAGTTGAACATTTCATCATTTTTAATTGCATTTGTTAATTGTGTCCTAAATATTTATAATAAATGAACTATCTGGCAAACTCTAAATTGCAAATATTTAATATTCAGTATCATATTTATCTGACCTGTTTTAAATATTTATACTGTTATTATTACAATTAACCAATAGTTTCAATTGATTATTATTATTATTTATTTATTTTATGAATAAATGAGAGATTGTTTATAATGATTTACACTTTTACACTTTATTTTTTTACCCAATAAAAATATACAAATATTTTTTATTATTGGGTATACAGTAGAGCGTCGTTTATCCGAAAGTCGGTTATCCGAAACGTCGGTTATCCGAAAGAATTCCAATCGGCCTAAAGTATAATTTTTATTTGTTTTTATATTTTTCAATGTATTTATTTCGTTTGTAAAACATAGAGAAATCATTTTTAACGATACAATAGCCACGATTATTATTTTAAAAAGTTTACGTTAGGCTTAACATCGATGAAAATTCAACGCGAAGCGACACGCAACGGAGAAAAATTTTAATACGGGATAGGTTAATATATTTTTTCGTACATAATCGGTTATCCGAAAAATAAGTTATCCGAACAACCCCAGTCCCCAATTGATTCGGATAAACGACGCTCTACTGTATTTGTATCTTACTCCATGGGGCATCTTTCCCTAATTAAAGAAAGAGTAAGATCATTGATAAAATGTTATTTTAAGTTCGATTATTTATATAAGAAACTCGCTCAGAGGTTTTTATATTTATATAAATAATATATATTGAAAAAAAGTTATCTAAAAATCCAAGGTTATAATATTACATGAAAAAAATTTAGTTTTTCTTGATAACTTGAGTGTTGTTTTGGAAGACACTACGAACATTCTGCTTAATTTAATTAATTAATTTTAAAAATTAATTAAATTCTGTTCTTAATTGTAAATTATAAATATATTTTTAAAATAATAAATTAAAAAAGTCGAATTTTTAAAACGGCTTTCAGCAATTTTCAAAGTTCAAAGGTATCAAAGTTGTCACATCACTCTGTATGTATTATAGTATATAATACAGGGTTACAGTGACGTCGACAACTTTGATATTTTATTTCAAATTAACTTCAGAGTTTCTTTGAACAAAAAAAATGCTATCGAATGAAAGTTTAAGTGTCAAAGTTTTTAACAGTACGTCACAATATCTTTTAGTGTGGGCCCCACGTGTCAATGCCGTAATCAAATTCGCGTCACATTTACTCGGTTTATTTTCGCCGAGTGTACACTTGTACTGTACTACGCGTACTGAAATTTAACACGTGAATCAATATTTATAAAATTATTATTTTTTTTTATTTGTTAAAATTCTTTACTACGTTCTAATTATAAACCGGTCTGAGTAATCAACCAGTACTGTTGTTTTTTTACGTTGATTAAAAACCCGTTTGTGGTATGTCTGTTTGTCTATCAGTACTATATCTCTTCGTCTGTTGTAGAAATTCTTCATTGATTCGATTCGATCGAGTAAAGCGAGTAACCAACACGCTATAGGCTATATGTCTTCCATAATACTAGTTAGTGATTACGGGTGAGCTTGATTGCAATGGGATCAGCTAGCTTGTTTGACAGTTAGAGAACGATGCCTCTACTCATATTGGGTATGATAAGCTATGGGGTCGTTGTAGGTTAGCCGAGATGGTAAAAGTTTTGTTTGATGGAATACAACACGTGGGCAGCGTTATAGATTTGTGGGATCCCGGGGAAAATTTGGATTAGGGGGCTTCATGTACAGTGTTGACTTCAAACGTTTTTGTTAGGGAAATTTTGGGGAATTCCCCCCGGTTTCCTCGTTCGTTTTCTAACGCGACTTCTGCGCTGTGCCAGTGCACCCTGCGCCTGCACCAACCGGCAATCTAGGGATCCCTGATATAGCTTAATTGTAAATTTCGATATTCTTAATACACTAATAAGTTTATAAAAGATTGGTTTAGGCCCTCCTGTTGGCGGGTGCCCCAGAAAATTGCTCTTTTTGCGTGAACAGATAACGCGTCACTGCTTTCAAGAGGGTGCCTTCCAGGAGGACTTTCTATGGGAAACTGAGATTTACTTTAACTCTTTTCTCCATGTGGGGTATTAAGAGGCTTCTTTTTAGCAGGTTTGGCCAGACCCAAATGGTGCGGTCGGGTGTTGAGAGTCGGGGTCCGACATATCCGGACGGATCACACCCAAAAAATTCCTTAGAGTGGCAGTTTCTGCTCTGGAGGACCCGGGATCTACCCGTTCGGATTCGATCCCGGGTCCTCCAGAGCAGAAACTGCCACTCTAACCGCTCGGCCATCCAGCCATCTGGAAATGGTGGTGTTGACACGTGAAGAAAACCCGGAAAACCCCAAGTGGCCAGGCGCGAATCCACGACCAACTAACTACAAGTATTCAGGGGTTTTATCCACTCGGCCATTGTTGGGCACGTGATTATTTCCACATCGTCTTTTCTCAAAAATTAACAAATTTTAATACTTGATAACAGAGACAAAAATAAAAGAAACTCCACAAGAACTTCGCAATTTAATTATTTTTCAATGAAGGAAGCATAAATCACCGGGAACTTGATACATTTTATTGTTTAGACGTAGAATTTAATGAGAGAAAACATGTTTGTATAATTCAAATTGACGTCTCAATAAAGAAAGAACAATTATTCATTAAGAAAAGTCCATTGAAAAATTTGTTAAGTTCACTATGCATTCATTAAAACCTCTATATTTTATATTGTATTGAATATTTTGATATCGTCATTAAATTCGTCATTCATCATCATCATTTTCGGATTAGAACTTTAAACAATTCTTATTCATAAACATTATTTTGTTAGAAAATTATTGAAAAACTAAAATAAATATCGTTATACTATTAATAAATTTTGTGTAATTTTAGGATTGTCTCCTTCTCAATTTCCTCTCGACCTGGAGCTTTCAGGCCTCCTTGCTAGGCCCTTCAGGCCTAGCAAGATTCTCAAAAGATTAAAGATTTTCTTAATTGGATCTCATTGATGTCCAGATGATGGTCCTACTGCTCTGAGGGATCTGACAAATTTTCCTGAATGAATTGTCTCATATATTTTGGGCCCACATCTAACCATCTGCCTGCCCTAATTGTAGGTCTGCCGAATTCTTGAATGTCTTTTTTCTTCTCTGAGGGCACTAACAGGGCCTTTCAAATTATACCCATCGGTTAGGCCCAAAATGGGATCGACGAACGGACATATCCGGGCGGATCGCCCATGATAAATGCTTGGGATTCGCTCGGATTTAATTTCGGATTCCCCAGAGCGTCAGGCGATAAAGAATAAATTTGAATCGACTATTAAATAAAGCAAATAAAAATCTTGTAAATTAATGGCTTTATACATTTTTCTTAAAAGGAATGTTATTGCAGCAGAATGACAATTATGTTAAATGACTCGTCAACTTGAGAATTTCATAATAGCAATTTGTCAGTATTGTTTAAATAGTAATATTTAAACAATAGTTTTTTATATTTATTCTTTCCGCCCTCTGAACACTTTTAACCAAGCCCATTGTGGATTTTACCGGGTCCACAGTGGGACGGCTTGCGTCGTGAGGGTAGAGGAATCAATTTATATTTGAGGGCATTCACTAAAAGTGTCTATTGTAAGCCTGCTTCACATAACCGGGTATTTCTTTTAAAATACATTTAAACTATGTTCTCCCTATGGACACTAAGAGCGTTTTTCTCAAGTTTAATGTAGGTTCGGCAAGGTCCAAAATAGGATGGACGGGGGAGATATCCTGACGTATTCCTTCGAAAAATACATAGGATTTTTCGACCCGATCGGGTCCTCAGTGCGATAAACTGACACCTTAACTATTCGGGACAGCACATCTGTGGAAATTTCTGAGTTTACCCGTACCAGGGCCCGGGTCTTTCATAACAGCAAGTTAGTTCTTTACTGCCCTGGCCATCTGGCGTTTTATGGGCACAAAGAAGGGTTTATTTATGCTCATTACGAATTTAGCCAGACTTTCAATGGGATGGTTAGGTGATGTGGAATGAAATCAGGCATATTCCAGCAACTCATCAATAAAATTTCTCAGAATTCGATCCCGGCGGGTAGTAAGAAAAATGGAATGCTTACTACTCTGTTGTCTCATTGCGGGCTTAGCCTAATCCAAGATGGGCGCAGAAAATACCCTCTTAGTGTCCAAGATAACGTTAACGAACTAACACATGTATCATATATCGAATCAAAGAATGTGCTTATTGAGAAGCAATATATGGTTAAAATTTTTGCAGGAAATTACTGTTTCCTCTATTAGAACTTACGCAAAATATCATGAAAATTTAAAATCCCTATGAGGAATTTCGTTCACATAGTATTGAAGAGAGAACACCGAATTAATATACTGTATTTACAAATCTTCAAAGTGATTTTTTTTATCTTTCGCGATTGCATAATATTGCCCTTCCGTTACATCTAACTGTCATTAATTCACGTATCTGTTACGTGTTATTAAGGCCATGAAGTTATAATCGAACTTGCAACAACAAAAGCACGAGCATTTAATGAACTGTTTTTTTAAAATAATTTATATCTAAAATAACGAAATTCGGAGAAACAACAATAAAATTCCACACTAATATTTATTTCGAAATGAATTTGCGATCGAAATTTGACTATTATTTTACAGAACTTGCACGTTGCAATTGTCAGTCTGTCGTCATTTTTTTGAAATGAAAGAGTAAATATGATGTAATATCAACGTCACATTACCTTAATGTAAGAGTAAACCACTCTTATGTGACGTTGATAAATAAATAAATGTAAAAAAAAGCCTGCAGATTAAAAATAAATATATGCCATATGTTTAACTAAAATAAATAATTATCAAATTTTAATGGTATATTCATTGGCACGTTAACGAAGTTCCTGTAAATTTATGGTTTCATGTTCGAAGAAAGGTTTCTTTCTCTTCTGAATAATCAGGAAAGTTAAATTGATACTATAAAAAATTGCAGACAAAATAAATTGCAAAGGGAATTCTAAGAAAAGTTGCGTAATTTCGACTTTGATTAGAAGACACTACTCTATATAAATGTCATTCTCGAAACCGGTTTAACCTTATGAACCCTGTTGTAATCGTTATTATTATTTGGTTTTAAACCACAAGGACAGATATTTTCAGATGAAACAACTGTCTTCTTCATCTCTTGTTTTAAATAATTTAAGATTGCAATTTTAAAATATGAATTATTAAATGTTTCTTTGGTGTTTTGACATACTTAAACATTTATAATTATTATATTTAAACGTTTATAAGGATTTTCTTTGAAATGAAATGGCCTCCTTGGTACTAAGATGACAGGAATTGCAATAGCTATCATAATTAAAAGCTGAGGGCGGGTGCAATGGTGAACTTGCCCTTAACTTGGGTTGTAGGCCTCCAAGATGAGACCCATGACGGCCTACAGTCTTATGCTCTATACTTAAGACTTTTCGATGTTTAGCCACTAATAGGCCAGGCCTGTGATGGAAAAGCCGAGTGGTGAGGGTGGATGGACCCGACATGTTTGTGACATTTTTCTGTGGCTTTTTTTAATCTGTCCGGATTCGAACCCAGACTCCTCAAAGCTGTAGGCTACCACCCTAATCGTTGGGAAGTCCAGCCATAAAATTAATTAACTTATCTATTTATTCATTAGATCGATAATTTCACGAATATCAATTGAAGCATTTTATATTGTTTATTTTTCCAGCATTTTAAATCAATGAATAAAACAATAAAGTATTTTTATATTTCAGTTAATACAGAATTATCTAAACTTGGATCAAATCCTTCAGAAAAGAAATCCAACAGCAAAAGTCTCCTACCACAAAATAATGCAGAAAATAAAGGCGTTGAACTAAAACGTGAAATGGGTCTGATTAGTGCAGTGGGACTTATTGTTGGAGGAATGATTGGTAAGTCATTTTGATATTGTTATTTGATTTGACTTAATATAAGTTATAGAATCCACCAGTGGCCAAGCGGTCTTCGTACCCTGAACACTGGGAGTTCGATCGTGGGTTCGCGCCTCGCTCGGACGGGCTGGCCACGTGGAGTTTTCCGGGTTTTCTCCACGTCCGTAATGCCTAAATAGGGGGCCAGTTTCCCTTAAAAAAGACCTCCCGGAAGGCATCCCCCTAGGCAGATCGCCCAAGTGTTGTGTTGCCATAACTTAACAAACAACAACATAATATAAGTTATAAATAACATATGTGGCCGTAATAACTACTAAATTAGTCCATACATTATCGTAATTATCTACACTTTAATTACTAAACCGGTGCCCATGATGAGCGTAATTATCGTTAGCAATAATTACGCCAATTACAGATGAACCTGATCCATACTGAAGTCGACCAGAAAGGTGAGGAACGAGAAACGACGCCCGATCCACACTGCCATGAAGAATTTTGGAGATTGAATCGGATATGAACTCGTATCTTCAAGCATCAAGCTTTCATCTTAACACGCAACCATTCTGTATAACTGTATAATTAGAATGATTAAAATAATTCTTGTGGATTTCAAGCATATTTAAAAACCAAATTGTAAATGAAGATAAGGAGAAGAGAAATAGGTAACTAAATTAGGATGGGAACCATTCAATCAAATTTAAGTAATCACAGAAAAATCATAAATTTGTTATAGATTTACTATTAAAACAGTGGTGAAGATATGAACTGGAATTTATTTCGGATTCCACAGTATTATGATATGTTGCGATTTTCAGTGCAACTCTTTTCTCATAATGAGTTGCATAATTATGCTGAAAGTTATAATACAGCCCACAAATTAACGTGAAGTGTTTTGTAACTCTGACCATTCCCCCATTTGCTTTAGGCTATATTTAAGTGTAATGACAAGAGAAGATTGTATTTATGATGTGTATTTGGATTTGTGGTTTGGATGGTCGGATCTATTGCTCTATTCTTCTTCTATTTGTTCTGTTGTTCTAAATTATTCTATATCTTGTATATATATCTATAAATATGTTTATCTGTCAAGGGAGGATTTTATGGGAAATTGACCCATATTTAGGTATTACACACTGAAGAACTCCCGGTAAACTCTATTGGTCAGGTACGAACCCACGACCAATTACCAGTGTTCGTTGGTTTTTATACACTCGGACACTGATGAGCTTCAGAATGGAAAGAATTGTAACGAATAAAATGTTTTTTTCAATGTATTTTTTTTATATTTTTACTTTTTCGGCTGTAGTATTAATATACAATAGAGGTATATACAACAAGTATGGCAATCGGTCAAAAAATGATCCTTCAAGATTTTTACGTTTTTGGGGCTCAGGACACCTTGGAACGTCAAGAAATTAAAAAAAAAAAAAAAAAAAACATCGGTGGTAATTTCTGTATGTATGGATATTAGTTCTGTGTGGGGGGGCACGATTTTATTCATCCTGTTTGAAGCTTAATAACTCCTGTACTTTTTGTCAAAAATGTCTGAAATTTTGTAGAGAGGTTTGTTTATTAGGGGAATTGATGCTATTAAAGTTTGGTGATTATAGATCGAGGGAGTGGGGAGATAAAGGGGCCAGTGCGTATCTTAAGTAGGGTCGGACTTAATGACGATTTTACTCGTTATTAGCATTTACAATTTTTTTATAAAATCCAACACTACCCTCAAAATTAAGTTTTTTTGCCATTTTATAATAGTTAAACATATAAAAAGGTTTTTTTAAAATAAAATATGATAACAGATGGCGCCACCAAATTTTGCCTGGAAAGTTAAGCAACTCGTTATTGGATTTTTTTTTTTACTATTTATCGTTTCGTTGTAACTTCACAATTTTTATATAGAAATAATTGATATTTTATATCGTTTATAACGTATGATAAAATTTATTAAGTTTCATTGATCGATCCGAAATCCGATAATTTCTCTATTTTTGGAATATTTCTTCATACGTTAAAGTTCAGTCTATCGACATATTTATTTAAAATAAATTTATCTATTTATTTATTTTGATTTCTTTGCTAAAATTCTCAGATTAAGTGAAATGAATTTAATTTTCTCCCTCCTGTGGGCACTAAGAAGGTCTTACTTGTTAGTCACGCTGATCGTAGGTTCGATCAGTCACAATGGGGAAGCCAAAGGGACCCGATCACCCATAGAAAATTCCTGGAGAGTTTTACACCGGTACATCATCTATTACAATTATGTTACCATTTATAGTGAATGATAGGAAGCCCCGCTCCAAATTATGAAGATGATGGTCGTATTCTCCTTGCTTTGTGGTACCAAGAGGTTCATTATTTTTTGCTTCTCGTGGGTTCGGCCAGCCACGAAATAAGACAATTGAGGGTGAAAAAGAACCAGACTGCCCTGAAATTTAGCCGGATGGTTAAGCGGTTAAGGTGGAAGCCTACCACACAGATTTTTCGCAGCATCCGAATATATAGGGCCCCATACCTCACTACCTAGCCGAAGACTTAATAGACATGTTAAAATGAAGCCATCTGAGTGCACATAGGGCGGAAAGTGGTTTAAAAAAAGTAGTAGAATGTATCTTTACCGCCTGCAATGCCCAGATTTACGTAGTGTATGTCCATTCAATGCTTACTGAAATACGATGATATACAAACCAACAAATTAGTTTATATCATATTTAATTAAAAATTTTTTTTTAATTCGAATGCTGAAGCCATTTTATACAAACAATATACAGTACTCGTATCTTGATATTTTACTATGAATAAACCTCGAAACCTTGAGCTTTTCAACGCTTCCATAAAATTAAATTTATCATAAATTGTTTTGCAAATATAATGTGGATGAAAGAATTTGGAATTTGGATCGTATATCATTGATCAATTCACTTCGTTAAATTATGAATAATCTATATATTATTTAAAATATTTAGAATTTATAATGTCCTCCCCCCAATTAAGTGATTTGAGTGTGTAAATTTTAGCCTGATTTAATAATATTGAAGTCCATTTTGGCCAAGACGATTAAGGCATCCGCCTATTGCTACTGGGGCCCTGGATTCGCATCCAGCATTCAAAACAGGCTATGAATTTTTTCTAGGGTGTCAGGCCTTGTTCCTCATCACCCGGCGACTTCATTATAGGCCTAGCCAAACTCATGATGGTTTTTTAACTCTTTCCATCTTGTGAGTACTAAGAGGATTTTTTTAGCAAGCTCCTACAGGTTCTGCCAGGTTCACAATAGTGCGCCGGATGGAAAGGAACAGCATGTATCTGAAGCCTCTATGTTTGGGCGTATTTGAAGCCCATAAAAGAGCGGGGCTTTGCCTATGGCCCCGCTCTTCTGTATGCTTCAGATACGCCCAAATATATGTTACAGGCCTACTTAACTTAATTTAAAAAGTGAAGCAAAGCACGACATTTAAATGCCCATTGCAGCCTCTTTAAATCTTTCGAAGGATTTCTACACTATTGATGCTGATGCATAGGATCGGCACAATTCGATCAATGATGATTTTTCGTGAATAATTTAGATGAATTAATCTGTGCTCCCACCCACGTATTACTGGTTCATTTTTTTAAGTTCATTCTGATCGATTTCATTACGAGCAAAGCAGTCCAGAGTTTGTACGGACCTGGGATTTTTTTTCAAACTTTTTCGTCCTGTGGGCATTAAGAGGACCTGTTTTAGCAAACCCATTATGGGTTCGACCAGGCCCACAATGGGGCAGCCAGGTGGTGAGGAATGGGAGGATATTCTTGGGGATTTTTCAACCCAGTTCGGATTAGATCTCGGATCCCTCAGAGCGGTAGGTTGTCATCTTGACTGCTCAGCCATAAGACCTGGGGCTCTTTTGCCTCATAGCCCTTTTGTTTTTTTAACAGATGAAATGTGTGGAATGTTTCTTTCTTGATAAACAGAAGTTTCAAAGAGTTTATTTTCTGTAAAAATAACGTTAAATTTTACAGGGCTCCTATGTTTTCTCCGGACATGGGAGAAAATCCCCATCTCCCCCTTCTTGATGGCCCTGAATACGAGCCTTTCTGTCTTTAATCAATGATAAAGCCCATTACGATCTCGCTTCTCACATAATAAATCCAATTCATTATTATTTTTATTTAACGAATTAAAATTTAATTATGATAATTAATTTTAAAACTAAAATTTAGCAGTTTTTAAGGAGCAAAATAATGATTCATTATCTCTCTTCCGTTTTCGATAACACAGAAGTGTCACAGTTGTTTATTTTTCATCTTAAAATTGCATTTTGAATGAGTTTATTTATTTTAGATATCGATAAAATTAATTATATCCCCTTCAGTATTAAAGATAATGTTGTATTTATTCAAGAATATATTTTATTCTTGTTATATTTAATTTATAATGAAATACAGTACACTTAAATTGCTATAGCTGTAAAACTTGCCTTACTTTCATGCTACTTAATCATTTTCTATAATTGCACATATCCAAAAACTTTATTACTGTTATTTGTATAAATTTGGAGTCGTTGATGTGTATAATTATACTTTGATTTATTGATTAATTAATGCGAGACATCAGTACTTTGTACTTCAGCCCCAAATTAGTTGAATGGCACCAGATAGCATGAGTAAATTGTGCCATACTGCCCATGATAAATTATTAGGATCTCAACATGATTAAAACCCAGATATCTTCAGGAGCAAAGTAACATCTCTTGTAGCATGGCCATCTGATGAAGAATGTACTTTTATGCTGATGATTTTTTCATTCGGTATCATTATGTATATTGTTTGTCATCTGTTAATTTTGCTAGCCATGTGATGAGATATCTTCCTTTTGCTTTGATGGATCGGGATTTGAAATCACATTAAGAATCTTAGAATTTTTCACAGATTACACTTTGATTCCCTGAGCTTCCCAAAAGGCAATGGGGGTGTGAGGCAAAATACACATTGGGCCCTTCAGAAAATTAAATTATTGATACTATATTAAAGTAAAGGAATTAAACAAAAAAAAAATTGGAGGCCTTAACTCCTTGGAGCCCAGGACAATTTGCTCCTTTCTCCTCCTGCTCTGGGCATTCCTGTTGATTCCCATTTCAAATTTCTGCTGGTTTCCCCTGTTACAAATCTACCCTTTTGTAATAGGAAAAATAGACCATACAATCCATTTGTGCTGCTACCGCCTACATCACAAATTTGCCCTCCATTTGCAGTTTTTCAAAGAAGCAAGCTTTGGCAATTCTGTTTTTATTAATGCTACTTAATCTTGCTTATAACAGCATCTTCTATTGGACTATATGAATATTAAAATGAGAAAAAATCACTTTTCTATACTAAATTAATATTTTACATTAAATTTTTAATGAAATTTTTAAACATTTTCTTCTCTTTATTTTAGGATCTGGAATATTTATTTCACCTAAAGGTGTATTAGAAAGATCTGGATCAGTGTCCATATGCTTACTAGTATTATAGGCCTAGCCAAACTCATGATGGTTTTTTAACTCTNCCAAGTACCAATAGAAGATGCCACTTTTAATGCTTTTAAAATCATAAAATGGAATTATTTCCTTGCAATTTACAATATGTTGAATAGTTATTATTAATTATATATTATTTAAATTTTATATTTCAGATTTTTAAATGAGATAATTTTTTCAGGTGCTTTATGTTATGCAGAGTTAGGTACAATTATACCGATGTCAGGTGGAGAATATGCATACCTGTTGAAAACATTTGGAAGAATGGGACATGCAGGTCCCATTCCGGCATTTTTATATATATGGACTTGCGTATTCTTGATGAAACCTGCCGCTTTTGCCATCATGTGCCTGACATTTGCCGAATATGTCGTGGAACCTCTTTATCCAAACTGTGATTCGCCGACAGTTGTTAAAAAACTTACTGCATGCTTATGTATATGTAAGTTAAGTTTAAATTGTTACCTTAATTAATGCCTAAAAATATTAAAATAAACCAATAAATTTCTGAGAGATACAGTAGTAAATCTCCGCTCAGATAAGCTGTGTATTTTCATCCATGCAAATCATCTTTGCAGTAGTAGGAAAACAGAAGGAAACAATTGCATAGATTCACCAAATGAATCCCAGATATTTATTACTCCACATTTACTAATTACATATAATATACAAAACGTATAAAACAAATATACTGGATTGTGAGGTAGGGAATATGACCCTGCTTGCACCAGCATATTGGCGAGAGAGAGAGAATGACTCAGCTTGATATCACTTGAGTTGTCATGGTCTTAAGTTATATCATATAAGACAGTGCATCTCAAACTTTTTGGATTATTTGAACCCTTGATGAACCCTTGGTTATGACTATTAGCAGTAGTGTCCCTGTTCTATGTACACAGAACAGGGATAGGAGGTGACAGTGCCTATTGACACCCTTTTGCCTCCTATCATGACTAATGTTCCTTTGGGTAATTCAAACACCTCCCAGGGGATAATATTGCCCACTTTGAGAAGCACTGATGTAAGAAGTTTTTCTTTTTTGTCTGTTATAGTATCACTATCTGTTTTCCAGTCTTTCTACCAATCTATTTATATTTGATAGTCGAAATTCAAAATATGTCTTGTTATCTATTTCATTTTCATTTTCTTCATTCAAGAAGATGAGTTTTTTTAATTAATTTTGGTTGATTTTTGTTTTAAAAATGTTCTGAGGTGTTTATGGTCAATCATTTACATATATGTCATTGTCATATTACCAAGTTTTATGGTTTGATGAATGACTATATTCACATACAGGAGTCAGTTGATCATTTGACCAGTCCCAGACACAGAGAATGTTTTTAAAGTTTAAATTTTTTTATGAAAAACACAATATGAAACTGATATAAATTAAAATTTTATTTTAAAAATAGTAAAAAGTTGATTTTTATTTGTTTTATTTGCATTTTTTAATGTGAAAATGTGTACTGTATTTTTCAAAAAGATCATATACTTTCCTCTAAGCACTAGCGTAGCAAGGGAGGGGCAAGTGGGTCTATCATGCCCGGGTGCCACTCGCAGAGGACACCAAATGGTCTCCAAGACAAACAAGATTTGTTTCTGGAGGGGGAGGAGTATCAATAAAGAGTCGTACCCCAGGCGCCAGTTATGTTCGCTACGCCACTGCCTCTAAGCTCTCAATACAAAAACAAAACAAAATTTATGTATTATTTTACACCACTAAATCAATATTATAATGTACTAACAAATTGCTAATAATGCTCATCTATATTTCTTGATGGAATTTTAATAAGAGAGGGTCTTTATTTATCAATTGCAGCTCCTGTTCCATTTTGGCATCAAGAAACTATAGTCAGCCTATCAACAGTGGAAGGCTTTTTACTTTACAACTCACTCATTCAGATTATCATATCTAATGTACCATCATCTCTCATATTTTTTCTAAGTATAAATATGTATAATTAATTTAAATTAATTTTCTGTTTTTTTTAGCTCTTATTGCCTTCATTAATTGCTATAGCGTAAAATTAGCAACCAGAATTCAGAACATTTTTACAGCTGTTAAATTATTAGCAGTTGTTATTATTGTTATTGGAGGTGCAGTAAAAATGGCAGAAGGTAAGATTCTAAATTAAATATATCTATTATTTAATTATAAAATTATAAATGCATATATTTAAAATTCTAAAATATAAAAATGAAATCTTTTCTCATCTATAAAATTATCCCTTTTTAATATCTTAAAGGTAATACGCAGAATTTAGTTCCCGATTTTGAACACGCAACGACTTCATTTTCAAATATTGCCACGGCATTTTATTTCGGTTTATGGGCTTATGAAGGATGGTAATATAAGCTGTTTTTATTAAATGTTTTTTTGGTAAAAATATAAAAAAAGGTGTAATTTTGATCTATTGTAATTAATTTTGGCTAATGTTTTCATCAAAAGAATTTTTGTTAGTTAACGGAAAAAAGCCTAAATAACTTCAGAGTTTTTCAAAAATAAATTTTATCATTTTCATAATTCTGATACTTTCTACAATTATTATTTTAATGAAATTTTTCAGAAAACCAAATCATATAGCACACTCATTATATAACTCTACTTACAGTAAAAACTTTAAAAAATTCAAACACTTTTGGGGTGTACACTTATCATTAGAAGTTAACAGAAATTCTCTTGTCAAGTATGATGGACTACTTTATATGAGAAAGTAGAGATTGAAGAATTGAGAAGAGTACAGATTTCAAGAAATTCAAGAAGAGTAACTAATATTTCTACAAATTCTACAATACTATCAGAACATAATTGATGCGCGATAATACATTTTAAATAACAGGCTCATTAGATCATTACTTCCAATTGGATAGTAGAATGTCACACGGTCACTATGGAAAGCTTTTACACAATGCAACTATCTTTCCTTGGGCCGCAATTTGAAAAAATTGTAGACATAAATTCCCACTATCGTCCATCCGTCCATCTGTCTTTCCTTAATCTCGAGAATGGAGTTAGATAGATGAAAGACGAGACTAGACATTTAAACCTTAGGAACAGGAGTTAATAGAAATAAATAGAATATTTAGCATAATAAAGATTGATCATTAAGAATACATATTTTTTATAAATATTTAAATTTGTTCTCCGAAAGTAAAAGGAATTACATTAATTATGTTACTGAGGAACTTGTAAATCCTTATGTGTAAGTAATATTTATTAAACTTAAACTTAATTAACTAATTTTTTTATTATAATGAAAACTGGGACAAAATAGAAAATTGTTCACTTCTATTAGTTTATTATTATTATTATTTCAATAAAATTTCAAACAAAATTGTTCAAAATCTGAAGATGAGAGTTAAAGATCTTTCAAGAATACTAATTTTAGAAAAATGTTTACATTTTAAAATGTATAAAGCTCAGTTTTTTATAATAATTTGAGTCATTTTAATAATCGTAAAGATGTCAGAGTTAAATTTCAGTGTATAAGAACCTAGTTCAAATCTGTTCTAAAATTATATGATTTTCCACAATAGTTCTAGATGCTTAATTCTCAGTTATGTGATTAGCAGCACAAACGTGTTGAGAGTGCCGTATGGTACAAATTCACTCAATGAATCGTCTCACTAAATGAGTTCATACGCATGAGGAACTAGTCACTGTGGTTACCCAGCCAAATACACTTTCAACTGTCCATGCCTAAAGATGGCCTGTTCCTGGATCAAAAGTGTTAGTGTTCCTTAAATTTCACCTATTATTAAAGATGTTTGATTAATTCACACACATAATATTCTCACATTCAGTTGCTACTTGTATCTATGCACTATCAAAGGATCATTTTTATCTTTCATATGTACTAACTGATTCCATTATAGTGGTGGTTTTCAGTCTTTCTGAGGTCATGGAAATCATTCATGTACTTTATATTACAGAGCATTAGCATTAATATATTAAAAAAATCAATAAATAATTCTATATTAACTATTTTCATGTAGCAATAAAGCAATAAACTAATAAACTTTGTTGTATTGAATAAAATAGTAAACTTGATATGTTACGTTAATAAATTAGAATCATTAGCGTTGAGTAGACATTGATGTTTGCTATTATCCATAAAATTTCCATGCTAAAATAACAAAATTAAACTAGTAGTTATTTAATTTTTATTCTTAATCATATTAAAACTGTTTATTTTAAAATATTTTTATTTAAAAACATGTTATTTTTTAACAGAAACTTACCAAGAGCAATTATAATTGCAATCCCCTTAGTTACTTTGTGTTATGTTTTTACAAACATTGCATACTTGGCAGCAATGTCGCCGGCGGAACTGTTGGCATCCGACGTCGTAGCAGTGGTAAGAATGGATTTTAATGTATAATTTTAGGTCGATATAATAAATGATTAAGAAAAATATTTATTTTCTGATTATTTTATGCAAATCATTCTCGATGAATTATTTAGAAATTTGCTGCTCGAGTTCTAGGACCGGCTGCCGTCATCATTCCAATTTTTGTTGCCTTTTCGGCATATGGTGCAGGAAATGCTAGTTGCTTTACTACAGGCAGGTAAGAAAACTTATAAAGTAGCAGTGAATCTACATTATTGATCTTTTCATGAATGTTGATTATGTAATTTTTAAAATTTTTGACAAAATAGTTTCAGTTCTCAAAGCAAGCCTTAGAATCTTTGTAATTAAAAAATAAATTAAAAATTTTATAGTACCAGACCAAATATCTGGCTTCCAGAAATCTGAAATTACCAGAAAACTGACTAGTGTTGAATTTGGGAATGAAAGTCCCTAGTCAGCTTGGAAACTGTCATTGTCAAGCTTGCTGGCTATTTGCTCTCGTACTATACTATATTACAGTAGATCCCCCTATAAGACGGTAGATACGTTCCGTTCTTTATGAATCAATTTTGTAGGAATCATAGTTTACGGACTACGGCTGTTTGAAAGGTTTTCTTTCATAAAATTAATCGATTCTAGACTAATTCGACTCAACATTTCCAAAATACGTATATTTTTTTGAAAATAATCCGTATAAACTACGTTATAAACAAAAAATTGTAGGATTGCTTACCGAGTGTGTACCGTTCGACTACGCCCGTTGCTAAAGCTTGGTTTCGTCGCGGAACAGCGCATCAAACCGCGGCCGCGATTTCTGATATTATTTTTCTGCGAAAACTTCGTTGACCTTTGGAGACATCCTTAATATAAATAATTTTTATGGCCGTTAAATAAGAAATGTTTCTTTCACAAGAAATGTATAAAATTACAGTACTGGACAGACGATAGGTCGCCTAACTCGCCGTAGCGTGACGCTAGACGGCGAAAAATATATATTTAATTATAATAAAGTTACAATAAATTAAGTTAATATATAATTATATATACAGTACCTAATTTATATATAATTAATATATAATTATATGTACAGTACCTAATTTATATATAATTATATGAACAGACGATACTAAACTCAATTTATCCGCCTAAACGTCCGTAGCGTGGCGCTACGGACGGCGGGAAAGTAGTTCGGCTGCCCGATGACGTTTTACGTATTATAGGAGTTATTTTTACCGTTGTTTACGGATACTGCCACAATTTTTATAGGAATCATAACTATAGGAAACGGTTTTATAGGGGGATCTACTGTACTATAAATCTACTATATTAATTCTTATAGACATTGAAGATTATAATACATAATAGAAATCACCAAAGAGGAACCTCAAATTATTTCAGTGAACATTTATCTATGACTAGTGTTTTTAATCTGTATATGAGATCTTCATCAGATCATTAGTTTTGTATGAATGCAAAAGGGAAAAATCATATTTTATTACCATACTAAATATTCAAAAACTCTAAGGTGTATGGTTTATATTTATATTTAAGTGATAACTGGCTTTAGTTTATATATAAATAAATATGGTACTTATATATAAACCAGGGCTGCGGAGTCGGAGTCGGAGTCTGGAGTTTTGGTATTTTGGCTGGAGTTTTGGTCGGAGTCGGAGTCGTCAAAAAATCCACCGACTCCGACTTCCTTTTTACTTACCAACTTGTTATGTATATGAAACGGAGTCGGAGTTGGAGTCGGATGGTAAGGAAAAGTCGGAGTCGGAGTCGGAGTCAGATGGTAAGGAAGAGTTGGAGTTGGAGTCAGTAGATTTTTACGCGACTCCACAGCCCTGACATAAACAAATTTTTTTATTGTTAAAAAATATGGTTATTAGTAGCAGAAGTGCAATTGCTGTCCTGTACCCCTGGCTGCATCAATGAAGCTATCATCTGTTCTCTTAAGCAAGTGAAATTTTTAGAGAAAGAGACAAAATACAAACAAAGCAAAGTTTTCAGAAACAAAACTATGATATTTCAGGACAATGAAATTGCAGATATAACAGTATCTGATTTCTAACTGACAACCATTCAGCCATGAGAAGATCACATTAATTGGGCTGCAATTTGAAAAAATTATAGACCTATAAATTCCCACTAGATAGATGAAAGATGAGACTAGATATGGAAACCTTAGAGACAGAAGGCCTCGCTTAACTATATACAAACTTCCAATGTAAACCAGAAATCACAACTCTAATGTTAAAGGAAAAGTATGATGTGCAGGGGCAAGACATTACTAATTTGAGATGAAGAGCATATATTTTAAATTAAATAAATTAAAGATATGATTAAAATTGCAGTCCAGTATTGTGAATATGTCACAATAAATATTTGTTTATTAACTTTATCTTCTTTTCCTTGCACAAAACAGGACTAGTTTCAAGTTGCACATAATATATTGTGGAAATATATCCATAACTAAGTCAAAAGTGAATTTTTTAAATTCTAAATTTGGCATAATGTCGCCTGTCAATCAAGTATAAATTGTGAATAGTAAATCATTGCAATGTAATTTTTGAGAACTGATTCTGTATATTGCCATCAAAATTTTTTAATGTTCTTGTCCGGTTAATAAATAAACTACCTTATAAACCGACTGTTTTAATAAGTCACTAAACTGTTTAAATTGATTATTTGCTATAGTTTATTATTATACGAGATAGTTTAAGTTAAAGAAACTTGTAAATTAGTAAATATAATAGTAAAGAATTATATTATACTTTATTTCTTTAGTTAAATAGAACTACGTTTGTTTAAAGGTTATCTTTTGTTGCTGCAAGAGAAGGGCATTTAGTTGATGTTCTATCTTATATCCATATACACAAGTTAACTCCAATGCCAGCTTTGATGTTTAATGTAAGTAATGATAAATCTAATGAAGTATTAAACTAAATGAATTAAATATATAACTAAACAATTGCCTTAAATAATCACGCTATAAAATCCACTAATTTAATGATTAATACTAAATAATTTGCTACTAGAGGTAGATGTTAGGTGCCATTTCTTATCTAAGTTGTTAATTATAATTTTAATAATTTATTAAGCTAATTTATAGAGTGACCACAATGTCTCTATGCACAAGATTCTATCCTGGGTTTCGTAGTTAGAGAAATCTTGAAGATATTCTCTAAATCCACATTAAAAACCAGCTAAATTCAATAATCTGATTGAAAAGACAAACAAGAAACATTAACTTTATCATTAGATTGATAAAAACGAATTATAAAAAAATACAGGACGGCTCAAAAATTAATTAACTGAGAATATTGAAAAATTGATTGGTGTAACTTTTATATCTTTTGATAACAACACGTTTATGTCAAAAATCTCGTAGAAGTATTTTAGAAAATTATGAATTATGCTCTATGTATGTATGTCTCTTTAATCCGACATTAAGTTCGGTAGACTATCATTAAAGCTTTAAAAGAAGTGTCTAACCTGAAAGCTGTAATGATAGTCTACCGAACTTAATGTCGGATTAAAGAGACATACATACATAGAACATAATAACAACTATCCAAAAGTGAAATTTAGAAGTATAAATTATGAATTGATAAACATGGAAGATTCATCTTAAGCAATTTTAATTTTGTTAGTAGAAACTATAATAAAGCTCTGATAGAATGGTTAACTGATTCTGGTCATCGTATTTGTTTAAGCTTTTGAATTTAATATAATGTGGAACTTATTAAATTGAGGAGTGAAACATGATCTTCATCACTTACATATAGAGTTATACCTTTGACGTATGATTCCTCAAAATACAACCATCTAAAGTTAAGTTGTCCCATAAAGCATTCATAGTAGAGCTACTATGAATATAAAATATATGTTGTATACAAATCTTTGTTAACTGAGTTTTGGTTCACCCTGTACCTATCACTACCTAGCACAATTTCTTCTCATATGATTATAAATTTTATATTTACAGTTACAAAGTTATAAAAATATATTTAATAATTTGTTTTATGTATTTTTTATTAGGCTTTCTTGACTATATGTATGGTAGCTGTAGGAAATATTTCTAGTTTGATTGACTTCTTTAGTTTTGCTGCATGGTTATTTTATGGGGGAACAACACTTTCAGTTATTGTTCTTCGATGGACTATGAAAGATATTCCTCGCCCATATAAAGTAAGTTTAAATATGTCTAAGTAAATAGATTTAGCAAAGAAAATTTGTTGTTTTAAATATAATTTACTTGTAAAATAGCAATCAATATTTATATAATTACTAGCAATGTAAAATATCAAAACAATTAACCTAATCTAATTGACTTTTTAACAGGTGCCAATTGTTATTCCTGTGATAGTATTAATAGTATCATTATATCTTGTGATTGCTCCAATTTTACAAAATCCAGCAATTGAATATCTCTATGCCTCATTGTTCATTTTCTCGGGAGTGATTGTTTACATACCATTTGTCCATTACAAGATTCAGCTTAAGATAATGGGTAATTATTTATTTATTTTTAATAAATAATAAATTTACTATTTTTTTTAGTTAAAACATAATACAATATTTTTAAATTATATTATAGAACATGCAAAAGAACTGTTCAGTAATACTCTCTCTAATATGGCTTTCTTCAATGGTTGTTTTTATCCAAACCTAAACATACTCAGTTGCCTCTATCAAATGAGTATCTGGAGATAATCTCAGCTGTTAAAATATGGCCAGCATGAAATATTTATCACTCTATCACTTTCTAGTTCCAACAGTTGCATGTCTTTGCTGACAATTAATTGTCAGTAAGAGAAGTAAAGATCAACCTATCTCTGTTCCTCTGTTCTCAAATATTGATCTGTATTTGAACACTTCTGTCAGTGCCAGCCCGAGGCAAGTTTTAGGATGGAGCGAGATCCTATTATGGCGCCCCCTTGGTTGCCCCTAATTTATATCGTTTAATTTTCTTTACCGCTGAGGCACCCCCTAAGACTTGGCGCCTGGAGCAGCTGCTCCGTTCGCCCTATGGTAGGGCCGGCTCTGACTTCTGTGTTTGAGATCCTGATATTTTCATGAGTGCTTTTGACCCAGACTTATCCCTCACTTCTCATCCATACCATTGTAGGTCTGACCAAACTGTTATTGGCTTACAAAAAGGCCTCTTGGTACCTACAAGGCAGATGTGAAGAAAAAGTACCCATTGGTTTTACATGCTATGAATTATATTGTCCATATGATTGAGACAGTTAAGAAAGGAGTACTTCAACTTATACAAGGTTGCCTTAAAGTTAACGTGCAGTTTGATAACTAAAGATGCAATAAATAATAATTGAGAGCTTAACTTTTGAAGTTTAAGTAATAGTTTTACCAATGTAAAATTAATTTATTTTATTTATAGATCCTGTTAGTGACTCCTAAATGGTGGTAGTCAAAGAGAAAGCAAACTGTGTGCTTTGACTTTCAGAATTAAAGTCAATAACAGCCGTTAGAAGAAATTATGATAAACATACCATTATTGATTTTAATTCTGCAAGTCAAAGAATACAGTTTACTTTCACTTAGACCATCACCATTTGGGGATCATCAACAGGATCTGTAAATAAATTCAGTTGAGCTAATCAATGCACTTTTAGCCAGTGGGCAAAGTTTAAAGTGTTAACATTCTTTTGACAATAGGTAAATATTGTCAAAAGTGCATTGATCAGTTTAGCTAAAATAAATTCTACATTTTTCTACATTAATACATTTATTATGTAAACACTTCATAAGTTACGGTTGGTTCTCATTTACAATGTGGAATGATAACGACACAGAAGTTGCAGTGTCATTCTCATTACCATGGCATATCTCTGAATGATATATCCATGCATTAATGATGCATCATCATTTTTATTGTTTCAAATTTATATCTTTGTACAAGGGATGTTCCTTATCAAACAATAAACTGTTTTCTCTTACTAGATCTATTAACATTTCAGAATTGAAAGAAGATTCTTTCACATAGCCACACATTAAAAATTGTCCATGTTAAATTTGTCTTTGAATTATGTCAGTATAAATGACACTTGCACAATTTTTAAGTATTTAATTTTTCTGCTTGCCATCACAGTAAAAGTTGAGCTCAGTTTTCAGTGGTTTTATTCACTTGGTCACTGGTCATCATGCCACAAAGACACTTGGAGATAGTTGATATCGTCATCAATAATCAATACTCAAACAACTTCATTCTCACACATTGGTGTGAGAGAGAGAGAGTATACTAGTTGTATACTTTGGTGATGTTAGAATCCTATCCAGGATGTTTGATGTAAAGTTATATGAGTAGCAATGTAAACATGTAGAAGGTATTATACTAAGGTGACCAGATTTTAACATTGGTGAAGTGGGACAAAATTGATGTGGGGGAGTGGTTGTCTTGTTGAAAAAAATTGTTCTAGAGAAACCAAATTTTATCATCAAAGAATGCAAAAATTGTATTGTATCATATAGTTTTAAAATTTCAACATATGTAAAATTTACAAATATAATAAATATATATACTATTATAAATCTTTAAAATTGTCATAAAGTAACTATGACAAACTATATGTTAACAATTATTTTAATCCTTTTGTATTTCTTTCTAAATAATAATAATACTAGCTTCTATTACTTTTCCTCTGAATTTGCCCTGAATGTCACTTTATTATTGTAATTTTTATATTATATAATACTGTTGTAACCAAAATGAACCCAGCCCCACCACTAGCAATAGAACAATACAAACTGTGTGCATCTCTATTACTTTCACTAGTCACTAGCTTTCTAAGGTGGTGACAGACAACATGTAACATGCAACAAACAAAATGTTAATTTGTTTGGACAGCCGGTGAACACACGCTGCTCCATTGCTGCAGCTGCGCACCCCGAACCATTTTCTGTTGGTCTTTGCCATGAACACAAAGGATTTTGACGGCGCAGCATTCTTTATTTCCGATGTTTGCGCACATCTTGGTACTGATGCATGTGATACAAAATTATCTTTACGAATCTTAAACATGACATAAGTTTAAGTTTTTATCAATTGTGTCATAATCTTTCCAAAACTCTGGACTTTTTTAAAATGCCACAGGACATGGGACAAATTGTTAAAAATCAGGACTGTTCTGCCAAAAGTGGGATGTCTGGTCACCTTATGTTATATGGTATGAACATGTTCACCAAAACCGTTTACTGAACGAGTTCTTACTTTAATGCCCTCAACATATTTGTGTTGCTACATGAATAAGCATTCCCCATCCAGTCAAGACTAAGCACAAGGTATTCATTGAAAAGTCCCAGAACAGAGTAAATTGGGGACAAAAGAAAATTTTCTACCAAAATCAATTCCTTAATTTTATTTTTATACAGGGTGCACAGTAGTGTTTATACACCCATGTAATTCACCAATGCAGATAACTAAAATTATGAATGTGATGTATAGTTGTAGTAAAGTGACTATACACTATAAGACAAGTCCACTTGCAGCACTCCTAAAATTCAGAAGTTCACACTTCTCTCATGAAAATGTTAAAGTCAGATATAGAAAAAAAAGTCAATTAAAAAGTTATAGAGCACAACTGATTCAGTACTAAAGAACACTCTATGGTACATGAATAATATGCATAAAAAGCCTGAAATGCTAATGTAGACATCAAGCACAGACAGTAAAGTGTGTATTTTTTATTTTTCTGTCTTTGTGCTAAATTTGTTACTGTGTTCTGTATGTTGTACATTACACACATGTTGGTGTATGTGGACTTTACTATGCATCCTGTATAGGCTACACATTAATATTACTAAAAATGATTTTGAATAATTTATCTTATAATAATACTAATGAAATATTTTTACTTTTAGATAAAGTTACATATTTTCTTCAATTGATGTTTTCGGTTGTACCTACACATTCCTATCCCGAATAAGAAGTTAAAATGAGAAATAAATCAAGCATCACGAACAATTTTATTTAAAAATTCCAAACGAAAAAAAGATTTATATTTAAAATTATTCAGAATATGTAAAGATTATGTTTTCTGTGTTTTTTATAAAAAAACAAAATTAAGAATTATGTATATGTGCACAATTTATACATTTGTTAATGAAACTCCTCGTGCGTAAATCCACTTGAAAGTGTTTTATTTGGAGCAAAAACTTTTACAAAATTGTAACACTTTCAAGCTTATGCTTCTCATTGAGAATCAATAAGAGATGTATAGTTCAAGAGGAGACTAAGATTACTACTAGCAGCAGTGTAAAACAGAAAACTGTAAAGCCCCTGAAAACTTTTTGAAGAACCCACCTTTTACCTATTGTAAATCCATGAGAAAATTTCAATATTAATATTAATATCAATATCATCGATAACTGAAAATTTATTTTAAATTCAAATAAATTACATTGAACTCCGATATAACACAAATTCAAATAAAATGTTGAAAAAATTGCAACTAGTATTCATACGAAATTTGCATTTCGTCATGCAAAGGTATGCATTTTCTTCTTCAGCTTCTAAGACCAGGTTTAAAATTGCATAAAATCGTCTGATAATGCAGGTCTCGAGAATACGATTTCCTATAATGTGGAAAATATCTCCATGTTTTACCGGAGTCCACTGTATTTGCTGTTTTTTTAATTCCTTCTTATTAAAGATTTCCTATCGAGAATTTCATATAAAATTATATAGTCAAGTTATGTTATTTAACTTAATGAAACTTAATGATATCTGTAAAAACAAGTAGGGAATTTTTCTGCATTTCTGTTAAAGCCATCACAGATAAACAAGTATTTCCTTTACATAGTTGAGGAATATAGGTCTCTTGGGACTTAGTTATTGTAAAGTGAAAAGAAAATTGTTTGTAGTAATTATTTTAAAGATATGATTTTGCATTTTCATTTAAACGGAACAGTTTCTATTAAGTGCTTTTATGTCCTCTCGTCAGTCAATTTTAACAGAAACAACTAACAAGAAGCTAATAGGTTGTCAATAATGCTGTTTACTAATAGAAACACAGTGTGTTTACCTAAAAGCAATATAAACTGGAAGTGATGGCATAAAATATAGCCAAACAACCAGTATTTGGTTAGCTATACGAAAACACACACCCATCCATAAGAAAAGTTTTAGATTAGACTTTGTTAATAAAAAGAAAATCTCTTTAAAGAAGTTTCCATATTAAATTTTACACACATTTTATTGACAACTTAAAAATTTCTTTTAGCTGTGGGCCTCAAACATTGCCAAACCCCTGGATTACAGGGTTTGCAGGCTAATTGTTACACCCCAGACTAGCTACATCCTATACTAGATGAAAATGAACAGGGTTGCTGAAAGCTTGTATGAGGCAGGAACAAACTAAGTTTTCTCTGAGACCAGACAAAAATTCCCAGCTTTCTCCTCTTGATGGCCCCAAAAATGAATAAATAAAACAAAGATGTATCCTTGCAGGTTGTTCCTCTGCAACACAAATTTATTAAAATGCTTGTGATATGTGCTAACTTTCCCATTTGTATTGCAGAAGTACTCGTAAGGATAGTCTCGTTTTATTTGTATTCAACTCGGTGTGGGATGAGAATCATTACAATGCAACATCTCTTGATCCTCATTTCTCATGTTAAGTCTCGATGATGGGTGCACAATTCTAAAAGCACGTTTGAAATTTCTAAGATGATTTTACTCTTGAGAGAGCACTTTCAATTGCACAATATACATACTTCTAGTATTGTATGTGCCTTGTATATAAACACATTTTGTATAAGGTACTATAAATTTTTATATACACGTACTACTATACATACCATTTTTATTTGGATTTTCAAAGTTACGAGAAAATTACCGGCTTTAACAAATGCAGCATTCCAGAAATGCATTAAAAGCAACTTCAAATTAATTGCAACTTCATATACAAAATTTAAAGTTTCAACTATTAAATTAATGTACTTGTATATGAAAAATCTGAATAAAATTAATCTTAGCATATAAAAGATTGAAAGTTTGAAAACTGATTGTCTTAGAGTTATTTAGATTTTATAAATAATGAAAGTTTTCATTAGAAATGAATGATAAAATGTTTATATATAAGTTTCTAAATTTGTTTACTGTAAGCTTATATTTTGTCAACTTATTTCTACTTAATAAACTTTTGAAATAAAACTGTGATTTGTATAATTTATATATACGAATTTCAACACAAGCATTAATAATGACATAAAGTAAGTTGCTCGCTAAAGCGGCTTTAATACAACCAAATAAGGAAGTCAATGACAATCCATTTCAAATGAAATGGGGAATAAAAACTTTCATTACTTTTGTAAATAAACACTTTCATTACTGCAAAATTTATTAAAAACAAACCAGAATTATAAATAGAACAATATAATGTAAAACATTTTGAGTATTTTCAAGCTCCTTTCCTAATTTAAAAGAATTCTATTAAATACAATTGTGCCAATTCCAAACACATTCTATTGTTTAAGTTACTGAATATGTAAAATTTTTGTTTTTGGTATGTACCTAATGTGATTTTTACATGATAAGATGTGGATAAAGACACAGGTAATTCACAGCATCCATGACTCAAATTAATTGGTGACTTANATATTTGAATTTCTGAACTAAGCAGTTTTGTTGTATATACTATAATTTAAAATTATATTTATTGTTACATCATTAATTTACCTTAAATTTTAAAAAAATAGGCAGATAACACTTAAATTAATTAACTACTAGACATTATGATGCTCTATGAGATGTAAAGAGTAGAACTTTGACATCTTGTAAGAACAAATATTTTACTTTTTTGATGTTTGAGTTTTTTCTGGTAATGTACTTGATATTCTCTCCTAACTGTTTCATTTTGTTTTTCTGCAATAATTCTTCATATATTCAAACATTTCACATCAGTGAGTAAGCAGGTGAATAAATGAGTCTGGATGTAGTTATATACCTATAATGGCCAAACTGCAGCTCACAAGCCACAAGTGGCAGTTCTAGACCTTTACTCTGACTTCTATACAGCCTATACAATTTCTTTTTATAAACATGATAAGATGTGGATAAAGACACAGGTAATTCACAGCATCCATGACTCAAATTAATTGGTGACTTAACTTTGAAACTATTGTTGTAAGCTACATTATAGATCCACGGTGGCCAAACTGCAGCTCACAAGCCACAAGTGGCAGTTCTAGACCTTTACTCTGACTTCTATACAGCCTATACAATTTCTTTTTATAAACTTGGTACATACTNTGTTGTAAGCTACATTATAGATCCACGGTGGCCAAACTGCAGCTCACAAGCCACAAGTGGCAGTTCTAGACCTTTACTCTGACTTCTATACAGCCTATACAATTTCTTTTTATAAACATGATAAGATGTGGATAAAGACACAGGTAATTCACAGCATCCATGACTCAAATTAATTGGTGACTTAACTTTGAAACTATTGTTGTAAGCTACATTATAGATCCACGGTGGCCAAACTGCAGCTCACAAGCCACAAGTGGCAGTTCTAGACCTTTACTCTGACTTCTATACAGCCTATACAATTTCTTTTTATAAACATGATAAGATGTGGATAAAGACACAGGTAATTCACATCATCCATGACTCAAATTAATTGGTGACTAAACTTTGAAACTATTGTTGTAAGCTACATTATAGATCCACGGTGGCCAAACTGCAGCTCACAAGCCACAAGTGGCAGTTCTAGACCTTTACTCTGACTTCTATACAGCCTATACAATTTCTTTTTATAAACTTAAACTTTATATATACTGTATATATAATATTGTTCTAATAGAGAATGAGGTATCTTCCTTGGGTCTTTACCATTGCAAATTTGAATAGTCAAAGAATCTCTTTGATTATTTGAATTTGGAATGGTAAAGACTGAGGAAAACATCTCAAGAAAGTCAAAAACATTAGTGCAAGACTGAAATTATCTGCGGGAAAGAATGAGTAAGACTATAGTTGTCATATTGTAAACCGAGGTTTCAGCTTGAACATTTGAAATGAGAATGTGGCTCTTGCATATTTCTGATAAGCGATATATATATATCGCTTATCAGAAATATGCAAAAACCATGTCACGATAGGATATATATATATATCCTATTGTGACAGGGTTTGGCTACCCTTTATAGATTATTAAAATATTTAAATTTGATCTGGTGAAAAATTACATGCTTAAATTATTAATTAAGGAAGTCTTTTGAGAAAGTCATGAGATACATCATGACTTTCTCAAAGATTTTATTAAATTGAAAATTATTATTCATAATCATATATATTGCATATCTAATTAGAAGCATCCATACATTTGGTCACTTGGGGCATGTAATTAATGAATGTCCCTCTTCCTAATCCCCGAGAAGGCTCCAAATTCCACAAACAGAAAATGCATAACTTCTAGACTATTCTGCACATATAAAAGTAACTAATGAACTATATCTAACCATGGTACCATGCACTTTATCAAATGATGTTCAAACCACATTCCTTGTTTTCGAGGCCAAGTTAGCCCCGAGTGCATCTAGAACCACCTTGTGGGATTGCTGATCCAATGTTAAACCATGGAGATTGAAGCTTCTTGCATGATGTACGATGTCCTTCTTTTATAACTTAAAGGCACCACTGTCTCTAATGCTTAATACCTTGCTGTATTGGGAGTTTATTAACATTAGCACATAAAACTCTGAAATGAAGAATATACAGAATTTCTCTATGCCAATTTAATTTATTTAAAACAATGAGTAAACCTTCTATAGATATCAGCACTAAACTTTTATTTAATAAACATTTTTGAGTTCGTCATCAGCATGTTGGATTTCCAAATTGCAAATTTAAACTTGACGAACAAGATTGTTTATTCATTATTTTGTATACAAAAAGTCAATGAATAATAGGAGAAAATTAATTACTTCAATTAATTAACTGATTTTTTTGTTTCCAAGAATGTATTGCCAGATTGCGTGCAAGGCAGATCCAACCCAATGAACTTATCAAATAGGCAAATGACAAGAAAGCTTTCTCTAAATCATAATCATTTGCTGGTCCCTCTTAGCTGGAATGGCCTTTGTACTCATGAGAAAAACCCAAGATATCGCAATATACATCACCTAATCTCCACAGTAAGGTGGAGACTCAACTGGGGCTTCTTTTAGTAACTAAAGAATGAAAAGGCTAAATGGTAAATTTTAAAATAAAAATGATTGACTAAAATACATTTTCTAGTGAATTGACTTTCTAATACACTAGACGAGATCAGTAAAATGTAAAATATCTTTGCTGTATCTTAAAAAATTCAAAAAACAATGCTTTTAGTCTCATTTTTATGAAATTTTAATATGCAACAAGCTATTCTACATTTTACTAATATATAAATATCATTCCCTATTCCTTGTCCATCCTGGCCAACCCCATCCATGAGTATAACTGTACATTCTATTAAATAATTTGCCATGTATGAAAACTACAGTGAAAATAAGCAATTACTACTTAATCTATATATATATATATATATATAAATGGACATGTATGTCCCTATATTTCACTTTTTTGCCAAAACTACACATCACACGTGAATGGTGTTTGTATGTGGTAGTAGCCCCAAGTCTCCATTCGTGCATAGGGGTGGTTGCGTCTCGATAGCTATAAGGGTGCGGGAGATATGAGGCTGAAAGTGGTTGAAAGTGGCTTTCTATTTCGAATGTTTTGTTCGAACATAAAATTCGAATATTGGTTTGATTATAGAACGATTGTAAACGTTCCAGAAACGTTGAAAATAGTTCATTTGATTAAACGTAAAAATTCTCTAATTAGTCTGGAAACGGGGGACCTAATTCTTGCATTCTGTGAAAATGGGTAAGATTAGCTATAATGTAATTATCTCAATCTTCACTATCGTTAGTTTTTCCCAGCGAAGCGGGTCCTTGCAGATAGATTCTAGATTACTTAGAAAAACAGTCTTTTATATATATATAAAAAAAACTATATTACATACAAATAAAAACCCAGCGAAGCGGGTCCTTGCAGCTAGTAATTACTAAAAATGCAAACAAACGTCGCTAAACCCGATATATAACATAACTAAAAATGGCTAAACTAAAATTTTTCAGCATATCGTTTAACTAAAAATGCAATAAAACATTCACTAAATAGATCATATTTATTCAAAACCACAGTTTATTTATTTATTTATGCAAATTTTATTTACATGGAATAAATAAATCAATCATAATTAATACGAAAAAATAATTTGATAGTTTAAAAACATGCATATATAATTGCTTTTAAGAGAAAACAACATAAAATAATGTTTTTGTTAAATTCTAGAGTTAATACTTACTCTAAAATAAAATATTTAAGTTAGCTAATGCTATTCATTCTTACTTTGAAAAATGCAAATGGCTCGATACATATTTTAATTAAGATACTAATTTCATAATAATGGAAATGATTTAACTGTTGAATCAAAAGGTTGCATTTAGAATAAACAAACTTTGGTTTTGCAATGCACAGTTCGATTTCTTAGTTTTTACAAGTATAAACTCGCTGCAAATACAATGTCTCTCTTAATTAATTTGATTGCTTCGGAAAATTTATTTTCTAAAGCCGTATTTCCAATGGACTTTGAAGCCTGGCACATCTGCCTGAGTAATTCTTCTAGACGGCGCATGCATCTGATAATGCTACCTTCAAATACGTCAGTCATTTTACAGATTTGTCCAAAATTTGCTCCCTTGCTCCATGCGTAAATGACATCCATCAGATGGGGTCTAAAAGATTCAACGTAATCACTTTCGTCCAAAACTAATTTCGCTTCTTTGCAGACGTGTGCGATTCTACGTGCCATTTCTTGCATCTGTCTCAGTGGTCCTGAAAGTTCGTCCGTTAACTTTGGCATTTCATTAGACTTTTCTTGAAACACAAAACAAGACAGTAATGCCGTAGCTTGATGGACGTTCAGATCGTTGAAAACGCCATTAAAAATCATCTCCGTCAATAGTAATTCATCTGCACTGCTTATTTCACAAGCAATTCTTCCTTTTAATTCGATTACGTCGGCAGCCGAACTGTAGCCCATTCTTCTTAACACCCGTTTCCTGCATTTTAATTCTTCCATTTGTAATAAACTCTGAGCCTTTCTCAATTCTGATTTGACATTTTTTATTTCAATATCTATCTGCACTTTTTTAATATAAGAACTGTATAAATTTTCTAATTGGGGATCATTATGTATTGGATGAGAGTATAACCTTTGTTCAAATGCTTCAATTTTTCGTACCACATCCTTAAAGCCACTTTCTTTAATCTTCATATCTTCAATGGGATCTAACAAAGGTACACCGTCGGGAAATCTTTTATGTATTTCTTGAATAGATTTCAGCACAGACATCCTATTCACTAATGGTCGCAAATCTTGAGGATAATACAAACGAATTGAGCTAATTTGTTGTATTAAGTGCATCCTTATGGGAACGACTTGCATTTCGCCTTTCTCGCCGGGAGGTGGTGGTTTTAACGACGAAGTGAGTTTATTTTTTGCACTTTCTTTACTGACATGAATTAATACATCTATTGTATATTCTGGTTCAGTTAGGCTACTATCTTTAGTCTGCTTTTTCTGGAAATTTATGATGATTCCCCAACCAAAATCGTTATCGTTATTTTTTACTTGTATCATGCGACCTGGCTGCATAAAGGGAACACAATACTGCGGTTTAATGAGGTATTCCTGAAATTCTTTACTTAAATTGCCCAACTGTTGTCGTATTTTGTAGTATGTTCCTATTTCGGATTCACGAGGAATTTTTATTTCATCATGTTCCTTTTGTAGTACTTTTAATTTATCAAGAAGTTGTGGAATGGCAGCATAATTCTGAAACTGAAAGAAAGATCGTTCCATCATATATTCTGGATTTATTTCTTCAACTCTTAATAAGTTAAGCACCATGTTATATGTTAAATGGAATGCACTGTTAATTGGATCCGGTAAACCTTTCACTATTTCTTTACCAACCGAAGGACTCATTTTTTCGTCAACCATAAGAATTACTATCCCTCTTTCATCCAATCCTCTTCTACCAGCTCTACCACTCATTTGAATATATTCACCAGATGTGACCCATCTGTAACTTTTTCCGTCAAATTTGCGAGCACTGGTGAATAAAACTGTCCTCGCTGGCATATTTAAACCCATGGCAAATGTTTCCGTAGCAAACAAAGCTTTTATCAGTCCTTCTGAAAACAGAATTTCTATGGTTTCTTTTAATATTGGCAACAGTCCAGAATGATGAATGCCAATTCCTCTCTTAAGCAGTGGAAGAACATGTTCTACCTGAGGGAGTTTCTTATCTTCTTCCGATAATACATCCATAGCATTATTGAATACTTCTTCCACTAATTCCTTCTCTTCATTAGTGTTAAAATCTAATTTTGACATTTGTAAAGCATATGCTTCGCATTCTTTTTTACTAAAACTGAAAACAATCACCGGTGCAAAATTTCTTTCCATAATCATTTTGACAATTTTATAACAATTAGATTCTCCTTTAAATCCTCCTTTTCTTCCTTTCATAATCGCATCACCTTTAGCCGCATCACCAGCATTCTGAAGTACCGACATAGCTGTATTAAAGTTTTCTTCCCTGAAGTTTCCATTATCGTCTACAACAAGATGCAAACCGTCTCCACCAGCGGGAAATATGTAGTGTTGAAGCGGCACGGGTCTATAATCAGTATATACGACATGACAAGGTTGCTTATGCAAGTGACAAACCCATTCTGCAAACTGTCTAGCATTAGGAATTGTTGCAGATAAGAATACATAATGTACACTATCTGGCAATAAAATGATTGTTTCTTCCCACACGACACCTCTCTCTTTATCTCTCATATAATGAATTTCGTCGAAAACGACCCAACCGACTTCTCTCATGACCTCCGATCCTCTATAAAGCATGCTTCTGAGAATTTCCGTAGTCATTATCAGACAACTCGCAGACGGATTTATCGTTACGTCTCCCGTCATCAGTCCCACATCTTTAAATTCTTCATAAAATTCTCTGTACTTCTGATTACTGAGAGCTTTAATGGGCGTCGTGTAGATAACACGCTGCTTGTCTCTCAGAGATGTGGCAATGGCATATTCGGCAACGACGGTCTTTCCCGCCGAAGTGTGAGCTGACACGAGAACGGACTGGTTATTTTCTAAGCATAAAATAGCTTCTTTCTGGAATGGATCTAGGATGAATGGATACTCCTTTGCTGGTTGACCGGATGACGAAGTTAATGCTTTATATACTTCATTATGAGGTACAGCTACTTCATGAAGGCATGCTTCCACAGTTTGAACAGTGTGTATTTGTATTCTTGGTAAACATTCTTCTATATTTATATCAGCTAAAGCTATCTTTTGCTTTTTAGAGCACTTTTCATCGTCATCGTCTTCATCATCATCTTCATCCACCTCACTGAAGCTTCGTTTTTCCTTTAAAACTGACCTAATAACATCCGATTCCGAAATTTCTGCTTTCTTGCTACTCTCCTTATCTTTCTTGCATATGGTTTGTTTACTTTCTTTTTCGAAAACATCAAACAGATCGTCAGTGTCCTCCATCTTGTTAAAACGTGCACCGAGACATAAGTGTTGCCAGATGAATTAAACTAATTTTTAAAAAATTTAAAATATATTTTTATAAATTCTTTTATTTATTTTTTTTAAAATGATTTTTAGTTGCCTATTTTAAGAAAATGTTTTAAATTTTACTTTTTAATACTTTGCGCCAACTTTTCTCTTCTACTTTTTTTTATAACTCTTTCCGCCCTGTGGGCACTAAGTGGGCCTCTTTTTGCAAACTCATTATGGGTTCGGCCAGGCCCACAATGGGGCTGCCAAAGGTGGTGAGGGGCGGGGCCCGACATATCCGAACGGACCACCCCCGAAAAATTTCTGGGGCTTTTTCGACCCGTTCGGATTCGAGCCCGGGTTCTTCAGAGCGGTAAGCTGCCACCTTGACCGCTCGGCTATCCGGCCGCTATTTCTTTCCTCCCTGTGGGCACTAAGAGGGCCTCTTTTTGTAAGCCCATTATGGGTTCGGCCAGGTCCAAAATGGGGCGTACTTTTAGTAGATTTACAATAGTAAATCTACTAAAAGTAGTCTGAGTAAACGAGTGAGAGTTCTTACAATTATCGTTCAGTATCGTGACAGCCTAACTCAGAATTCTATGTTATTGAACACGGCCCAGTATAGAAAGGTTTCAAGTCGACATCACGAGTAACGTCATGAACGATTGTCCGGCCCCTTATTTGTGTTTACGCGCTCTTTAGCTGGAGCTCTTGTGTTGTTTATTTGTCGCGAATATCACTACGGTAAATTGTTATGTAATTGGGTTTGATGCTAATTCACTTAAGAACAAAGGAATATCATTTTTTTTAAATTTCCAGCATTATTTGTCATCAAGGACCCCAAACCGAGGAGGCAATCTGCATGGCTCTCAAGAATTAACCGGAAAAATTTCAATACGGATAAAATGAATCTCAATACAAGAGTGTGTCAGAAACATTAAGCTTCAGGTAAAGCAATAACATTTGATTACTATTTATCAATAAATGATTATAATTAAATAAACTTTTGCACGAGTATCATAAAGTGTGTACAAGCCGGTTGCATAAATCCCTTTGTTAATACCGACAAAATATAATTTTGTCGGTATTAACAAAGCGCAGGTTATAATTTGAATAGATAATGATTGTGTTCTAACTTTATTTTTCATAGTTCAATTTGTTTTCTTAGTCTCGGCTTGTACAGTATATACGGTAGAGTTAATATAAAGTGTAAGCAAAGATAATCACTTAGCAGATGAAGAATTATAAATGCTTTTTGAACCAATTGTTCTTCTAGTCTAATTTACATAAAAGTGTGTGTATTTTTAAAGATATAAACCAATAATTTCCATTGATCACTTACAAATACAGATGCTAAGTTAGGTTATTTTGGACCATATCAAGAAGAAACTTTATCAATTTCACATTTATTATATACATATATTTATATATATATTTTTTATTTAAGTAAATTAAACTTGAAAGTATCAGCAAATATAAATTTTGATATACTGTCTTTGAGAGTATTAATATACTGTAGTATAATAATGTAACTGTACGAGAAAACTTGCATGTAATATATAATGCACTACTTTAAATTCTTAATGTATTAAACGCTACTAAACTTTGATCAGTAAACGATTAATTTGCAAAGGTAATTGGCGCAGAATTCTTCTTTGTACATACAATTTTACAACTATAGACTGCACGAAGAAAGAGTAGATATAAAGCATCCTGAACTAAAAAGGTCTATGTTAGATGAAAGGGATAAAAGGAGTTAAAAACGCGAGGTTAATCGGTCATTCACCTCAAACGTCCCTAGTTTTGTAGATAAATTTTAGAAAAAATAAACGTGAGTACAGAATGGTAACAGAAAGTGCATCTGAAAAATTTAGTCAATACATTCCCATGTATGCTCTTGGCCTGTACTTGATTTTAGCCCACCTCCGACCATCACGTTGTAAATCATGATGTTAATGGCACCCGCAATTCTTGCACCCGAGGCTTTCATGTCTGGCACTTTGTAGCATACACATGACATGCCCACAAAGCAAAAACTTCAGAGTATGGCGGGGGGCCAAGAAATGGGATCAAGGCGATCTACACCGCGCGGCAGTGAAGATCCATATCGACACTGTGAGACAGCGACTCTTTCAAGCGTAAGTACACGAAACGTGGAATATTGACCAATATTTCCAACACATTTTATTCACATCTTTGAACAAGGTCCGAGGAACTAGGAACGTTCGAGGGGAATACCCTGTATTAAAAATTATATCAAAATAAAATTTGTAATTTTTAATATGAATAAAATCATTAATTAAATAATAAATTAATTTTTAAAACTATTTATTATTTAAGAATTAACGTTCGAAACAATCATGCCACTGCGCAATTAAATTAGAATTATTTAAAAATAAAAGAATCGGGCAATTCGTTTCGAAGGATTTTAGAATTAAAGAAAAGAAAAAAGGTGGAAAAATGGAGCAGCTAACCGAAGAACAAATTTCGGAGTTTAGAGAAGCTTTTTCCTTATTCGATAAGGAAGGGAATGGTACCATAACTGGTAAGGAGCTTGGTACCCTGATGCGGTCCCTCGGACAAAATCCAACCGAAGCTCAGTTGAAGGCCATGATCCAGGATCTACAAAATTCGGGAAGGGATCAAATCGATTTCCCACTTTTTCTAGAACTGATGGCCAAACAGATGAGGGAAGCCATCAGCGAACAAGAAATCAGAGATGCCTTCAAGATTTTCGATCGAGATAACACGGGCTATATAATAGTTGCCGAACTCCGCCATGTTCTTACTAATTTGGGTGAAAAATTGACTGATGAAGAAATGGACGAGTTGCTTCGCGAAGTGGAAATCGATAACGAAGGAAGAATAAAATATCAGGAATTTGTGGACATGGTCACTTCGAAGTAAAATCATTATTTAAAACCAGTGTATTTGAACTTTATGGATTATAAATGTGAATTTCGGCTTCCTAAAAACCAAAATTACAGTTTAAAAGCGATTTATGTATTAAAAAACGTTTAATATTCAGTAAAAAATTTTAAATTATTAGTGTTCTTGAATTATTTATGACACTAAATAATGATTTTATTCAATATCATCTTTTTTCAGAAACATCAGGACAGGATTTGCAATTAACTAAACAAGCTACAACTTAGAACTTTAAAGGTTTAACTTATTATTATTTGGCGGAGGAAATAGCCATTAAAGTTTTGAAACACAGCAAACCTGTTTTAGATATATTTTCATAGTTTTATTTATTAAAACAAACTGATTATCCCAGAAACAGCGAGTCTTATATTGTAATGGATTGAAAAATTAAAAAAAGTATCTAAGGATCCGGAGTCCATTCAGTCCTCCAATATTTTAAGTGATGTCGGGCCCCACCGAAAGTAGAGAGCTACTTTTAGCCTTCAACTTTGGGGGCCTGCCACCGTTTAAAATATTACTTGAGTCTGAATGCCTCGGCGTCAGCATTCATAGACAAATTAAGGGAGATTTAGAGTGACAGGAGAAAAGTCCCGAAATGAAATTATTACTTGTGTTGCATAACTTAAAATGCTATATAATTACAATAGAATAAACTGCCGCGTGTATAAATATAATTATACTCATTGACAAAAAAGTTATGCACCTATATAAAACTGTCCGACTACAGCAATGTCTCCAAATAGATATGTAAATGATTACGGTTGTGGTTCGAATGCACGCCATGTTATTCAACCAGTGTCTTAAAATCGTTACCCCAGAATCCTTTAAAAAGAAATAAATGAATAAATTTGTAGAGGCCCGCTGTGTTCGCAGTTTAGGTGTATCTAAACTATAGACGTGCAAGTACAACGCAGTAAAAGTGGCACCGAGGATCCGAGGATATCAGTTTTGAATCGGCCGATTTCATGCTTATTGATCAGCAATGTATTATTTTTCAATGGAAAATATCTCGCGTATATATTTTTCAATTTTTGGAGGCATAACCTAACAGTTTTAAACTGATTAATTAATTTGTTAACTTGATATCCCAAACACACTAACCATTTATAATACATAATAAACCATAGTTTTTAACACTAATAATTTAAAACTTTTTACTAAAAATCAAACGTTTTATAATACATAAATCACTTTATAAACTATAATTTTGGAATTTAGGAAGCCGGAATTCACTTTTATAATACATAAAGTTCATATATATTGGCATTAAATATCGATTTTATTTCGAAGTGACCATGTCCACAAATTCCTGATATTTGATTCTTCCTTCGTTATCGATTTCCACTTCGCGAAGCAACTCGTCCATTTCTTCATCAGTCAATTTTTCACCCAAATTAGTAAGAACATGGCGGAGTTCGGCAACTATTATATAGCCCGTGTTATCTCGATCGAAAATCTTGAAGGCATCTCTGATTTCTTGCTCGCTGATGGCTTCCCTCATCTGTTTGGCCATCAGTTCTAGAAAAAGTGGGAAATCGATTTGATCCCTTCCCGAATTTTGTAGATCCTGGATCATGGCCTTCAACTGAGCTTCGGTTGGATTTTGCCCGAGGGACCGCATCAGGGTACCAAGCTCCTTACCAGTTATGGTGCCATTCCCTTCCTTATCGAATAAGGAAAAAGCTTCTCTAAACTCCGAAATTTGTTCATCTGTTAACTGGTCCATTTTTCTTCTCTTTAATTTAATTCTAAAATTCTTCGAAACGAATTGCCCGATTCTTTTATTTTTAAATAATTCTAATTTAATTACGCAATGGTATGATGGTTTCGAATGTTAAATTTTAAATAATAAATAATTTTAAAAATTAATGAATTTATTCAGATTGTAAATTATATATTTATTTTTAACGTAATTTTTAAGAAATAACGGTCACGGCCGGGTGGCCGTGTAGTTATAATTATTATTGCTTTTATAATTTCATAATCTGATACAAATAATGTAATACAATATGAAGTTATAAAAGCCAGGTCAGGGTATAGATTACATGCTATGTACTACACATACAGTACATAGCATGAAATCTGTACTATGACTTAGGAACTAAGAACTCAATATGGCGGCTTCATAGGGGACATTGGTATCCTGACCTGTGCCTACCAGACGACCGGAACGCCGCCCTGTCGGGAGCAGTTGTCCCTAGAACGAAAACGTAGGGTGAGTACTAGGGTTTCTCATTTCCCGGGAAATTTGCCTCCAGCGGGATTACGGGAAAAATAATTTCTTTTCTCGGGATCCCGGGAAATTCCGGGATGAGATAGTAAAGTGGAATTTTATATGAATAAAAAAGATCATACAGGAATATCATAAATTTGAATAATTTAATTTATTTTCTATTAAGTAACTAAAAGTATAGGGCCAATCTCACCCATACGGACACGTTAGGCTCAATTAATTTATGTTTTCCTACATTATAAGATGAAAGTAAAATAAAGCGTTTCATTGGGAGTTTCAATGATTACGAAAAAAAAAAAATACTATTTTACTTCTAAAGATGAAATAAAAAATAAACTAAATTGCGATGAATGATATTTACTTTCAGCGAGTGCTCCGCTGTTCAATGATACGCAAACACAATACATAGATATTACATGAACTAACAAGTAGAGACTTGTAAAACATAGGTAATAGTATGCAGCATGAAACCTCAAAAATTCTTTCTTAGGCGAGTCTTCAAGATGCAACTTTTCGTATAATAAATAATAGAAAGAAAACCTGACATGATAAATTATTATTGAAATGCGAGATTTCCCGGGAAAATAAAATTTCCCAGGATTTTTCTCGTAGGGAATCCCGGGAAAGAAACCCTAATTAGCATAACATTAATACAAATACTACGCGTAGTGCCATCTATTGGCAATCGAAAATAAAATGTAATTGCCATAATTTTATCAAAATGAGTAGTATATAAATGTAAAAATAATTGTCTTTGAGTAAATCGATAAAATTTATAATTTTAATGCATTGATAATGAAAAAATTCACACTATAAGAAAATGGTATTATTGTTTTCAAATTATAAACGATCGACACCGGTGGTAAGAAATTCGTGTGGAGAATACCCCGAAGTTTTGGGAACCATCGTTATCGCTTCTCGCCTTTTGGCTTTGATCGATGTGTAATTACCGTTCTCATCAGCTTAATATCTGATGCGCTTCCATCGGAAGCTTCGATATTATTCTGATTTTTGAAACGAGGTGTATTGGGTGTAGCTTGCTCCACCCTCGCCGCGGGTTGACCTGGTATTGCACTGTTTCTAGGAGCAGCCCATTCCCTGCGGGGATATTAATTTAAAAAAATTAGTTACTTTATATACTACTCTTTTCAATAACGTAGTGTCCGTGGATGCGGAAAAATACACGACTCCTGCTAGTGTCTGTATTTGTATTCACCCTTTCAATCTCCTTGTAAACTAGATATATTGCAAGTACTTGCTACATTTTTCTTCAAAAGTTCTCTCCATGAAACTTTTGACTTGGTATATACACAATACTAAAAGAACTATAAATTTATATGATTTCCACTATATTTTTATACGAGAAAAATATGATAAAACGAGATTACAGTGCAAAACTATAATAAACTTTTTATTATCTAAATGTCTACTAGGATATATCGTATTATTAGGTCTTATTGTACTGGTGTTCTATTTCTGCAAATTGAGGTAAACTTATTCAGAAAAAACAATCTTTATTGTTCACCTGCACACACTGTATTTGTGTTTTGGACCTCAAGCTCCCTCTTCTGCAGGTTTACAATAGCACAGCAAACCTGCCTTCTTTTCCATTGATGAAAAAAACCTATACCTATTTATGTATATACTTTTCTTTAAAAGACTGCAAAAAATCAGCTAACATAAAAATTACTTATTTTTCTTATTTTCACATTGAGAGAGCTTCTTCGTGTTCATCATTGATTTGGTCAGGTCAACAATGGAGGCGGATAGATGATAAAGGAAAAGACTATATCCGGGTAAATTCACTCTGGAAGTACAAAACTCGAACTCATGTTTGACTATTTGGTCGTCAACTTCACCTTCAATATCATCCTCCGTGATGACATAACAATCTTCTGAAGAAATCTTGACCACGTCTTCTGTATGTGAAAAGCATTGTACCAAATGAGCCATGTATTTGAAAACACTTTTGGTTATCGAGAAATCCTACACGAATGTTCAATCCCGAGAGCAAAAAATGATAAATAGCCAGAACGGGCTATAACTCTTTAGATTTATCGAGAAATCTCCCATCTATGCACGAATAGTATCAGTATTATTTCCTTCATTGTCTTATGCATACATCCATACATCATAATCTTCAATTTGAAATTTTAACCTTGCTAAAATTTGTAGTCTTGTACCTATTTTTATTCCTTCATTGGTATTGTAACTGCAAATTCCAAAAATGCATCATCACTATATTGCTGATGCACTCAACTTCCTGCTATCATCAATTCAAAAAGAAAATCAGAGTACATAATCTGCATTAAAATTCCTCAACATTCCGTTACTGTATTAAAATTCGGGAGAATAAAAAAGTTCACATTGGACTCAAAATAACTCTCCAAATAAATTTGGTTTTAGGAGGCATTGTGTATTTGTTATCTTTTACATAAAGTTGATGTATCATTGATATTGTCAAAGAGATCATCAACTTGATTGCATGTGGATAGTGAAAGAATCAAAAAAATAATAATGTAGTAAATTTTAATTATTTTTATTTAAAAAATTATGGTATGTTACAGGAATCTTATTGAAGCTTGTCACTAATCCACAAAAGATAAATTTTAAGTGCAACCAAAATTAGTCAATACAAAAGTGGGTAATGGTAAATATTTTCAGGTAACTAATTGTATAGTGTCATAGTGAATAGGCATTGAATTATTGCATGAACAAAATCTGCTAACTGGCAAAATTCTACATCTTGTATACGTAACATCAAAAGTTGATTTGCCAATACACTTTGTCAATAGAATCAAAGCTTAAAACTCTTCTTCTTCTTCTAGAATGAGCAACAGGAGGATATTTCTGGTTATCTGAAACATTAATAATATCAATAAGCAAAATATGTCTTAAATATATTAAAATGAATAGTCAACTTTGAGAAATAGCATTGTATTCACATTACTAAAGCAATATGATATTCAACCAACCTGGTTAAAATATCAAGCAATATTTTGTTAATTATGAGATTTAAGTTACTAACCATTTGATATTGCAGAGTAATATTATTTAATTATTAGATTTATTTATATTATAGAAGCATTTAGCAAATAGGAAAATAAAATAATAGGCACAGAAAATATATATACGAGGTATATACTGTATATATAATCATAGATTGACCTATTTGGAGTATTTTGTTATTTTAAGGTTAAAATTAAAGACAAATCAAACTGCCCATTCATGCATCTTTTCCTTTTCTTCCCTTAACTCTCAAGCATGGTAATAAGAGGACTTTTTTTACTGCACTCATCAAGAATTCCACCAGGACCACAGATGGGACAATCAGGTAGCAAAAGGCAGAGCCCAATATATCCACAATAGACCATCTATGAAAAATCCACAAAGTTTTCCAATGCCCAGGCACGATCCCAGATTGTCAAAATGGTAGACTGATGCCTTAACCAACTAAACATATCTATCTAAATATCAACATTACATTTTGTTAATTAATTTGAAATTTTAAGGCTGGTATCTTCAGTCAAATTTTTCACTATATTTTTCTAAATTTAGATTTACACTTAATTTTTAATCATTATTAATATCAGCACAAGGTGGCCTAACAGTCCCAAATTATACACAGCAATTAATTAAATTTATGAGCTAAACGTAGTCTGGTAACAAAGTATTCAGATTACTATTACCTTTGAACGCTACCAAAACTTCTTCAAATTCAAAAATAAATTGCATTAAGCATTACAAATGATATTTATCGCACAAATATGAGAAACCGAACTACTTAGTCGACCTTGCTAATCATCTCTTGATTTATTCCTTTTACCTCTACGTCCTTACTCGTTTAAATTTCTGTGCATATGCAGTCTACTAGGTCCCTTGTTTATTAATAAGACTCATTATACGGGTGTTGTTTCCGATTAGCAAATAGAGGACAAGCTAAGCAATGGCAGCTGTTAACCTCTATTTGCTATTGTCCTATGATTTTTTTGTTTATAGCGTTTTTAAATGAGTGTCCTCTCAAATATTCCATGTGTTTTGGACATGTCTAGCATGTATGTCTCTATTGTAAATAGAATTAAGAGAGAGAACATTGGTGTATGACTTATAAACAAATACCAACATAAACAAAGAAATAAAATGAATTGGCAAAGTGACCTGTTTACGTTGATGGGGCGTACTTGCCGTCGTCGACCTCTCCGCTTTTAATTAATAATAAAAGCGCCTGATTGCTAACAACGCAATCATAACACCATATTGTTGACGAGTATCCACGTTGTCTACTTGTCGATTTCGCCCAGTGTTGCCAGATCTGAAAGATCGTTTCGAAAAGCACGTGATCAAATGGAGCGTCCTCTAGGTGAAACTACTCGTCGTTTATATACAACGACAGATTATAACTTTAAAATATTTACTTCTCTTATTTAAAATTAAATTAAATTAAATTATTTAATGAAATAAGAAATAAAATGTATTTAAATCATTTTTAGGTAATATTCTATTTAAATCTTATTCATTATTACGTCACATTTTTTTGACCAGTCATAGAGCTTCTGTCGAGCAGTTTCGACATTTCAAAAATTTAAAAGTTGTTTTAAGTGAAAGTAAGCAGAAAACGTTGTTTACGTGAAAACATTAAAAAATTATAATACAGTGATGTCAATTACCGTGGATAATAGTTAATGAAGCACTTTTTTTAGTTAATATTTCCGAAATGTTGCATCAAAATAAAGAAAAAGCCATTTTAGAATGGGTAAGATGTATGATTTTTTACGGTAGAAGTTACTTTTAGTTAATTGGTGCGTGTATTTATATATAAACAAAGTAACTAAAAGTAACTTCTACCGCTTTTTTGTAATTATATTATATTATATATATTTATTAAAGAGGCATATTTTTTTTAGACACTCCCAAAACACGTACTGTACAGTATGTGGAACATTCTCTTTATAAAGTCAAAATATGTATGTATACCGCTTCTGTACCGTTCAATGTACTTGCACCAAATTTGGCACAAATATTCCTTGATGTCATAGAAAAAATATTGTGGGGATCTCTCCCGACGAATACTAAATTCCAGCTCCTGTTAACTTAAGCCCAGCAATTTTTATGTTTTGCAGTTTCATTATTGTAAATACTCAACAAATATATATTTTACTTAGACCATTGTTTTTATCACTCTCTCCCAACTCAACCTCACCAATTCCCCATCCCTCAAAAGCCTGAACAATGTGGACACATACAGCTAGTATTCTATATAATTACCTATAATACAATAATACAAAATTAAGATATATATAAACAAGTTATATAATAAACAGAAGGATAAAGAATACTATCTTATTATTCTGTATTTGTTGCTCTATGCATTTAAATTTCAAACTTTTTCTTCCTCCTTTTGATATTCAAGTTCAACGAGCAATTAAATATATGTATTTTGCTGTTTTGCAGTATAAAATTATACATCTTAAAGAAGCTCCTTGAATGAAATCTAATATAAAGTACTCTCAAACTTTCACCAGAACAAAATTTTAAATATACTTGATAGTTTATGGGTTTTGCATCTATCTACAGTTCATATATAAAGAGAGCACTCTGGTCTCTTTACAATTATTTTCCTAGGAAAAGCATTTTAATTGGATCGATGTTGCGCTGTTTTGAATGAACTACGTGCATTCATACATGTGGTAAGCAAAATGATGATGGTTAAAATTATCTGTGTTTTAAAACCATGTCTGGCTTGACGGATGAGACGGGTGACTACTTCAAGCAGAAAAAATGAGAGGGGCGGTAAAATAAGCAGTAAGAAAAGTTTAAAGCAGAAAAAATAAATAAAAATAAGCTGAATATAGTGAAGTCCCATAAACATACTTTAAGCTTCTTTATAAATAGTTTGTATAAGAGTGCTGGTGCTAGAATTGCTCTGTTGGCAACTGTTCTGGAAGCAGAGACTGCGAAAGTTGGTTTCAACTCGGGTGAAGGTACCGTTGAGTCGGCACTGTTCAAAATATTTAATACATAAACTTGTCAACCTTACTAATGCTATTGGATCAACTATAAGCTAATAAATTATATTTTAATTTAGTATCGATACTGTTTCTAGATATTTTCTATTGTAATTTATTAAAGTATAAGTAGAATAAAAGAGTGTGAATAACTTATCTAATGATAAACTATTATAAATCAATGAAGTTGAATTTCATCTACAATGATTTTCTATTAGCAGATATTCTCATGAATCTCTGCTAATGTTCTGTAACAATTGATACCTGATTGCAGCCAATAACATTCATTTTCTTCCAATACATATTTGCTGGAAGAGTGTCTAGTTTTCATATAAGTGTATATTCCAGTTTTGGAGGCTTGTGATTGAATTCCCTTAACTTTGAATCTTCTTTTCTCTAAAAAAAAATCTTCACTGTCATTCACTATGTAGGTGTTTTGGGTTTTAATCTTTAATATTCATCAACTTAATGTATGTCATGTTATATTAAAACAGCAATAATTTTTTTTTCTATGTGCAAGTCCACTCAAAATATTCAGTGATTTAATTTTGTGTGACGTTTTGGATTCTTATGTTAATGAATCCTCATTGTTTGCTCAGCAGAATGTTCACATCAATTATCTATTTAATAAATTTTCACAGTAAATATTAAACACCTAAATATATACCGGATGTTCCATTTTGGATGTAATAAAATTAAATGTGTGGCAATTAAAACAATGAAATCAGAATTTACTAAATGTAACATGCATTTGGAAGGTTGGTTTCTATATAAAAGAAACTCATGATCACCATTTTGAATAGTGTGCAGTTTATAGGGGCACTATGTGTGGTATGGAAACATTCTCAAGTACTGATCCACAAGCTTTGATCTGTTGTATGGAGTGTCTTGTTACACTAACAAATGACATGGTCAGCAACTAATTTGGACTCTGAATTGTGACCTGTCAAACGGTCTCTTCTCTGCTCCTGTTACACATGCTGTTTATCTTGTATGAGACAAAGTAATATCCACTTGCAGGCACTCTTGTACAGTTTCACAATGTCTCGATGTGATAGAGCTTGGTAACATTGTAAACTCATTGGCACTCTGGAAACGAGTAACATGCTCCCATTTTGCATGTCGTGCACTGGACCCTTTGCTATGATGTGACTCGTTTTGCATTCCCCTATGTGATGGCAGAGTACCAAAATGAACATTCGCCATCCCAAAACTGACAACTTTTCAATGCATGTATATTCTGTATTAAAAATTATGTGACTAATTTGCAATGAAAATGTTGTGATATAGATTTTTTTAAAATAATTATATATATTTTACTGAAGCATTACATTTATTCTGCTGATAAGTATATTGTTTATACAATCAAATTTCAATATAGAACCCTTTTAAATAGTGTTACTTTCATAAACTACCATTGTATATTTGCAAATGGATCTTTGTCATATTATTTTGCATTGCAAACGACATTATCACCAAGTCATGAATCATTACTATATGTAATTTTTAATGTTTGAGGTCCTTCAATTTTAGACCATTAGTAGTGGCTGAGTGGATAAAAACTCTAAATGCTGGTAGTTGGTTGTGGATTTGCACCTGGCCAACAGGCTAATCAATGGAATTTTCTGGGTTTTCGTCATGTTAGTAACACCTAAATAGGGTCCAGTTTCCCATAAAAGTCCTCCTGGGAGGCATCCTCCTTGGCAGATTGCCCAATTGTCATATTGTCATAACCAAGTAAAGCAACCTTCAGTTTTATAATCCACTTCATTTAGGATCAATTTGAGGCAAACTAATGGTGGCACTAAGGCTAATATCAAATGAGCATGATTTCACAACCGTCATTTTTGATGGTTGTCACGGGATTGCAAAATCCATGGGAGCAGTCAGATTGACATGAAAATTGACACTGCGTTGCACGGATGGGTTGCTGGTTTGTCCATGATAATATCATGATAGTGCGCAGGGAGATACATTCAAAGCCTACAGTCATTAGACAAGTGCAAAAAATGACAGACATGGTAACATTGTTTAAAGGAAGTGACGTTTTGGTTGTTCCTGCCGAAGGATGTACAATACCTGTGTATTTAAAAAAATGCACATTGATATAAGTATCATACTAATCATACAAATTAATGATGGGCCAGAATTATTAGAAACTTCATTTGAACTTTATAAAGACAGAAATAAGAAAAAGGTAGGCCCATGACTAGCTTTTTCTTATTTCTATACTTGTCTGACTACCAACTTTGCCAATGTGAATTTTCATGAATCAAAAAATAGTGTGTCAGTTTTCAGGCTCATCTAACATTAGCTTAAGTCAGAATTTGACTAATTCATTATTAAGAGTTAATCTTGATGAAGAATTAGTCACAGAATCAAGAACTTAATCTATTCAACAAAGAAGACTATGATTAAGAAAATAATTACTTATAAGAATCGTATTTTATATTATTGAAAGCGATCTTTACCAGAGGAAATAACTCTTACTTAATTTCAGAATAATACAAAACTTAATTCAAGAAACACCAAAAAAGTTTTGGAATATGTCATCCATTATTTATCTTGCAGTTTTTCCAAATTGCTGATGGAACACTGTTCCAAAAATGCTTCAGAATAAATCATTTTTTGATTTGACGGCATAGAACAGTTATTTGAATGTTTTCAGATTATTATGGTAATATTTTTTATTGCATAATTCTCATTCGTATTTGGGCTGCAGACTTATAAATTCCCACTGATGTCCATCTGTCTCAGTTTTTCTTTAATTAAATTAATTAATCTCAAGAACGGAGTTAGATAAAGTCAAGATCAGATATGAAAAGTTTAGGGGCAGGAAGCCCTAATTAACTATATACAAAATTTGAATTAAAATAACAAACTGAAAGTCACATTATTTCAGTTCAAAAATTTTGTCTCAAACAGGGTTAGATAGGTGACCAGTGTGACTTTATTGTTAACAGGATAAGTATGATGTACTGTACAGCAGGAGTGGCCAACAAGTCAATTGTGAAGCCAATTTTGGTCAATCGCTCGCGTTGTCTTGACTTAATGTGTTACACTTGTAACCGAACGCAATACGTGTGAACGTAATGTGCAAACGCAACCATAGTGATATTGAACCTCCGCGTCCTCCTCCCTCAGATGTGGTTTTGTTGGTACATATGCAATCCATTTATGTATAGTTGTAAAAGGGGAATAAGAAATGTAGACAAAGGGTCGTAAAAAAAAAAGGCGGAAAGAGTGACAGAGAGAGTAGGTCAGGACACGATAGAGAGAGGAAGGGTGAAGTGGTGGTCCCTGAAAGTGACAATGTTGAGATTCAATTTTTCTTCTGTTTAAAATGTAAGTACCTTTTCTTCAAGTTTTAAATTAAATTGTGGCTTTTCTTACCTATCTAAACTAGTATGTATTTAACACCTCCCCCTCGCCACTTAGACTATGCCTATGACAAGTTGATCGCGAGACATTTTTAAGATAAAAAGTAGATCTTATGTACACAAAAGTTGGATACCCCCTGATGTACAGGGGCAAGACACTACTAAAATACAGAGCATTGTGGTGATGTTACAATAAATAATTACTCGTTACTAATTAAGAAAGAATACACATGCAAATTTTTACTTGTTTATTTATTTTAAGATTTCTAATAAGAAACGAACCTAAAATATTAATGAATCAAATGTATTATTTTCTAGCTCAATTGTCTTACGTTGGACCAGGTTTTGGAGTCGCTCGAAGAACTGAAAGATGGAAAAATATTTTTCCATCTCATACAGATGACGTGAGTATTTGTTAAAATTTTTAAAAAATGGATTAATTTCTTTTATTGCATTTACTACTAAAATAACTTTTCACCCATTACGTACATAGTGTTAAAAAAATTTCTGGAAAATTGTTATTACTCATGAACAGAATGGTATATTTCTAATTCATGTGAGCACAAACTTGTTGAAATTTAAAAGCATGTGTTAGCAACTAGTTTCATCGAACTTTTTTTCAATTTCTAAATTTAAAATAGACTTCAACGGCATTTGCTAGCAGTCTACGGATCACGTGAAACATTTTGTAGTGCAGTGGCTAGAATCGGAGCATTGATTTCTCCTAGAAGGACTTAAAAGGATGGTGATGCCGTATAGAAAAATCTGTTAACTTAAATGGAATATATGTCAAAAAATAAAGGGCAAAATTTGATTTGCTGTCTTTTTATTTACATTTTCCAGGTGCTTTTTGAATGCACTTTATATAATTAATTGGACTTGTATGTTTTTTAATATTGTATTTGTGGTATGTAAGTACAGGTATTCATTCATCATTCATAGGTAAGTAATGCCTGTGGTTTAAAAAGTTTAATAACATTTACCTAAAAAAGAAAACACCATGATAGTCTTAAGGACTAAAGTCTGAAAGCAACAACAACACCTAGTTGATAGGAAAGTTGTTGTACTTTTTTCTTCCTTGTCTTATCAGTTTTCATTTGCTTACTTGAATAAAAAGAAAAACATCAAATAATGAAATTTACACTTATAAACTGAAATTTTGTACTGAGGATTTCCAAAATTGTGTTAGGGCGAAACTGGAAGTCATGTTGTATGGGAGATATTTCCAAATTACAAATCATGTTAGAGTGAAATCATGTTATAGAAGTACCATGTTGTACGAGGGATATCTGTATTTACAACGACCCTTTGTTTTGTATGCTAGATAGAAATGCTAGAAAATATCAAATCAATATAACTGAAAGATAAGTTATAACATAACGTGTTATGGAATGTGTTGCTGGCATACAAAGATTGAGACACTTTATAAAATTATGCAGAAATTTATACATATATTAAAACTGTTAACATTTTATATATGGATTGGCATTATATTTAATTTTTAATAAAATATAAATACTTTAAGTATATTCATGTAAAGCTATCACGAGTATCAAATATCTGTTTCAGGCTAGACTGTTTGAAGTACTTAAAAACATCATTAGACATAATGTGATTTAAAATCTAAATACTTTAATGTGTAAAATACCTTTTAACTCTAAGCTGCGAAATAAAGCTTTAAGAGTCTTATGATGGCTGCTGTCTTGTTTGGATACATATCGAGCACCAAAACAGTTTTCTTGCAGCAGCCGGAAGTTGCCTGAGACTTTGAACAGAAGTGCTAAGTGCTGACAGTGCACTGATATTTTGAATATACTATACAAAGAAGTTTTTAGAATTTAGAGTTAATGTATACTATAAATAGCATATATAATGTATATCCAAATACTGGTTGTGAATATAGCTAAACTTTTCAGTATTTATAAATAAACTTGTACATATACATGTATGACAGACTATGTTAATGCACTGGTGATTGTAATTAAAGTATCCTTATTCACTTCTATCTAGAGAATGATTTAGCAATACAAATACAACTAAATCTAGTTTGGTGACATTTCAGGAAAAGTAAAAGATATTTCTATAAAAAAGATTAGGGAACTTTCAGCACTGCAAGCAACTTTTATACCCAGAACTCGACTGTATAAACACACATGTTGCAGTCGAGTTCTAGGTATAGAAGTGACTGCAAGTGTTGAGTGTCATTATTGGCTATGATGTCTGGAACACACATTTCTTGTAAAGTCATTTTATGCAAACAACGACGGCAACGTTGCAGCTGCACTTCAAAAATTTTACCTTCATAAGAATTAACACCAAGGACTGTTGAATCCATTGGCTATCGGGAGAATGATCACTTGATTTTGAGCAAATAATGTCGGGGAGTTTAACCCAGTTGAGTTTACAAATCTATCATGTGGATGGTTGTTGAACAATCAATGATATAACTACAATGGTGTCATTACAGTTGGATGTAACCTATTACTGACAATAGAAGGTGCTGAGAAAGTTTGTGTATTGTTATTTATATAAGTTTAGCCACAACCAGCAGTCACTTGATATTGACAGGGAAATTTGATTGACCTTTGCATCAAATTCCAAACAGATACATACACAATGCATGAACACTGTAGCTATGCTTTTATCTAGGTCTGGCATGGCATCAGTATATAAGTGAAGTAGAATACACAACACCGAAAATTATTGCTGTTGTTGTTGTTAATGAAATCAATAAAGGTGTGTAATCATAATTAAATATTAAAACCTAATAATTTATGATATGAATGTATGTCTCTTTAATCCGACAAATTAAGTTTGGTAGACTATCAATACGGCTTTTAGGTAATGAAATAACAGCTACCATAAGTGATATTTAGAAGAATATTGGATGCAAATGGATGGAGAAAACAGGTTTTCCGTATGAATGTTTGGAAAGTGTATTTTAGATGTTTTTAATGGCTGTATTAAAAACACTTCCCAATGTTTTACGTTATACACTGTGGTTTTAGAAGACAGAACCATATTATTGTATTGAAGAGGGGCTTAGCATTTATATAAGCCTGAAATGCATAAAAGCTGTATTGATAGTCTACCGAACTTAATTTGTCGGATTAAAGAGAGATACATTCATAACGAAATAACAGCTACCATAAGTGATATTTAGCCTAATAATTTAGTTTTAATTTATTATTATTTAAACACATGAAATAATAATTTGAGATGATAATTTTTAAATTTTTAGTGAAAAAACATTAGCAGTAAATTCAGGAAGTCCAGTTCACAACTTCAAAGAAATTTCTAAATTTATAGATGGTATGTATGTATATTTTTTTTTTTTACTTCATAAATATAAGAAATTAAATAAATGTAACTTAAAATTATAAAACTTTCAGATTATTATCAAGTATCTTCTAATACTTTCATTCGCTATCGCGATTGCTGCTCCGGAAACACGTTTGAACTGGCTAAAGTTGCCATTTTATTACTGAGCATACTTATTCAATTGCACATACAACCATCGTCGCAGAATATTATTACCCCGTTAACAAATTTAGATGATTCCATTCAAGAAGAAATTCAAGATTGTTTGGAAACTATACTTTTCAATCAAGATAGACTTGCTTTAGGAACCGAAATTGTTAATGTCTTAACTCACAGGAAAAGACAATCAGGTAATTTTTCTTTATGATAAATTTCTAATCTTTAAATGCTCGAGTATCGTCACAAAACATATTTGCTCCCATTGTTATATTTTTAATAATAATTTTAAAAATTGAGTTAAAATTTTCTTTCTGTACGTAATTTAGAGTGTGTATAGAATCTATAATACATTAAATATTTTACTGTGATACTTAAAACATTTTTATAAATGTAAACACACTATTTTGCATGTAAACATTTATATTTTTAATTGTAAGTTATGTGAATATTTGTGTGTTAAGTGTAGCTTAATCTTTGCTGGTAAGTTTGGTACCTGCTAGCTAAAGCCTAACGGCAAGTTAATCGTAGAGGTTATCAAAATTATGTATTAAATATTTTGTTTTTATCTTTTATGGTAAATTTCTTATCTCTGTTTTCAATACTTTTTTAAATTTTTGGTTTTATAGACTTTTAATCAGACTATTTAAGTAATTTCTTCCAAATTTTTTAAGAAATTATTGTAAGTATGCTAAATATTTCATAGTTTACTATGATTAGTTTATAAGATTTTTACTATCAAATGTGAACTTTATTTAATCTTTATCACAAAATTTATATGAATGAAAGATATGCATTAATTTCAAATCACAATGAAATAAAAATTATTGTATGAAGCGTTTAGTTAAGAAAAAATTAAGTGCAAGTAGTTAAGTACAAAAATTGTCAGGGGGATCAGTACTATTGAGAATAATGGGCACAAAAAATTCTTGATTGCACCACTAGAAGGGTTAATGGAATAAAATATTTCTATTTTTTTTATGCTTGCTTAACAACCAAAAATTATTTTTAAATGTTCTATTTTTTGTTATGTAAACTGCATCAGAATACAAGACACACCATCGTAATTTAGCTTTAGAAAACACTTTTGAGAAACTGAATACAGTTGACCCCCCTATAATTACGATTCCTATAAAACTACGAAAAAATTGTGACCGGTATCCGTAAAAAAAGTAAAAACCCCCTATAATTACCTCAAACGTCATCGGGCAGCCGAACTACTTTCCCGCCGTCCGTAGCGCCAACTACGGAGAGATTTCTATCGTCTGGACAGTATTATATAAATTATATATAAATTAGGTACTGTACATATAATTATATATTAATTATATATAAATTAGGTACTGTATATATAATTATATATTAACTTATTGTAACTTTGTTATAATTAAATATATAATTTCCGCCGTCTAGCGTGGCGCCACGCTACGGAGATTTTTACGCTAACTATCGTCTGTACAGTATGTAAATTAGGTACCGTAAGTCTAATACAGTACTGTAATTTTATACATTTCTTGTGAAAGAAACATTTCTTATTCAACGGCGATTAAAATTATTTATATTAATGATGTCTCCGAAGTTCAAGGAACTATTCGCAGAAAAATAAGTTATTAGAAATCGGCTGCGGTTTGCTGAGCTGTTCCGCGGCGAAAACAATGTTGAGCAATGGCGATGTTGAATGGTGACACTCGGTAAGTAATCCTACAATTTTTTGTTTATAGCGTAGTATATACGGATTATTCCCAAAAAAAATATACGTATTTTGGAAATGTTGAGTCGGATTAGTCTAGAATCGATTAATTTTATGGAAGAAAATCTTTCAAACAACCGTAGTCCGTAAACTTGACATGTGTCGGGTTGTGATTGGAAGGATTTGTAAGAAATCGGATTCCTAAAGAATGGAACGTATCTATATCTTATAGTGGGGTCGACTGTATATGAAATTCAAATGTAGAATCCCGGAAAGAGAATTATTTTGAGATAAATATTTTAGTGTTAACTTTTAATATTTGGTATAAACTAATTATTAACATAGACTTTGATTGACAGTGAGACTTGGTTTTTTTTCTTTTTGTTTTAATGCAATACAATTATCTCATTGTAATGCTTATTCTAACAAGTCTAAAGATAAGTTTTGGCTTTGAATTATTAACTGACAATTTGATTGTAGTGATAGATAAACGAGATGAAATCAAGTGGTTTACTTTAGGTTAATGGGCATTAGCTACATGTGTCATTTGTTCCTTTACATAGTAATTGACAATACTATGTCTCGTCTCTAAAATTGCACTGCTGTCAACAGCTGCACACCTTAGAGGTATGAAGGAGTACATGTCAGGAATTGCAATTTGGCACAGAGTATTAGGTGCCCAAATCATGCGCACATAAAATAAACCAGACTTGTAGGTAGTTGGGGGACCAAGAACCGGGTCAAAATAAAATATGAAATGCTGAGACTGTTACTACAAACAGGCGTGAATGCGAGATTTGCACATGCGTTGCTCGTGCTCTTTGAGACATGGTCTCGTCCCAAGACTGGCTTTGCCGTTTAACTTGTTTATAATCATGTGCACAGTACATTTCACAAATTTTAGTTAGGTTAATTTTGTGCACAGTAGCAAGAAACGAGTTCATTTTTATTTGTTGGTACACAATTTTTTACAATGTTTTTTTTTATATATATATACAGTGGGTGATCGGTTAACGAACATAATCCGTTCCAAGACTTTGTTTGCTATCCGAATTGTTCGTTAACTGATTATCGATTTACCATAGGTTTCTATGGGAATTTGATTAATTGGTTCTGGAGACCCCCCAAAATAAAAAATATATACTTTCTTACTACCTTTATTTATATGTATTGATGATAATAAAAATACATACATACATAGTCTTGCGTTTTTATTGTGTTTTTTTTCTGTTTGAAAGGGTTAAAGAATCTGTCTAATGTCGATTGCTTTTCTCTCTTCTTCAGGATTTTTCGTAAGTAATTAATAGTGTGGCCGCCAGCGCCAGAGATCCTGAACACTGTCTGGCAACACTTGCCAAGATCACGAACTCTGTCTGGCAACACTTGCCAACAAGAGTGGCTGGCAACGTCAAAAAAAGAAAAGGCGCGAAAGTCGTTGGATTTTGTCCGGGTGTTGCCCGAGGATGTCTGTGACAGTTCTAACCTTTTCTAATAAAGTTCTTTTTTGTTACTGTTCGTGTTTGCCTGCTTAATGTTAGATCTAAACATCAGTAGGATTGAATGACAAAGTGGTGACCCGAACGTGATCCGATTAATGAACTACCTGGACTTTCGACTGAATTGGATAGCGAACAACTCTGTGTCTATGATGGAACTTTTTTAACAGGATATGCAGGTATGATCAGTTTCTAAATCGTAAATTCGATAGGAAGACGG
>NW_019384299.1:946685-952433 GCF_000671375.1 Centruroides sculpturatus | reverse complement strand
AACTAGACAAAACGGGTTTTAACAAAGACATTCAGTATAAACTAGTTTCAACTAGTTAAAACGCGTTCTAACTAAAAACGGGTTTTGTATGTAACATATATATATATATATATAAATGTATATTTAGTTAAAGTTAAATGTTTCTCACATAGATCATAGTTTGTTATTTTTATATAATATATATATATATATATATATGGGAATACTTGAAATCTGGTGATATTTGCCAGAATTAAAAGTACTTTGAGAAGTCTAAAACACTATATATAAGATTGGTTTCTAGTCCAATGGCAGTGTGCAGTTTCAAGGTTGTTAGCCATTGCTGATATAGTCAAAGAATATTATTTGATTTATAATCAGTCCAACCAGTGCTAGCCAACACATTGTGATGTTCACCTTCAAAATTTGATGCCAACATCATTTAACTTTGGAGTTTAACTTACTAAAGAACAAAAATTCTTTCACTTCTGATCTAAAGTTAAATGATGCCAACATCATTTAACTTTAGATCAGAAGTGTGTGTGTGTGTGTGTGTGTGGTTCAATGTCTAGTGAATCGCGATGTCTGCTCCGGAAACACGTTTGAACTGGCTAAAGTTGCCATTTTATTACTGAGCATACTTATTCAATTGCACATACAACCATCGTCGCAGAATATTATTACCCCGTTAACAAATTTAGATGATTCCATTCAAGAAGAAATTCAAGATTGTTTGGAAACTATACTTTTCAATCAAGATAGACTTGCTTTAGGAACCGAAATTGTTAATGTCTTAACTCACAGGAAAAGACAATCAGGTAATTTTTCTTTATGATAAATTTCTAATCTTTAAATGCTCGAGTTTCGTCACAAAACATATTTGCTCCCATTGTTATATTTTTAATAATAATTTTAAAAATTGAGTTAAAATTTTCTTCCTGTACGTAATTTAGAGTGTGTATAGAATCTATAATACATTAAATACTTTACTGTGATATTTAAAACATTTTTATAAATGTAAACACACTATTTTGCATGTAAACATTTATATTTTTAATTGTAAGTTATGTGAATATTTGTGTGTTAAGTGTAGCTTAATCTTTAATGGTAGGTTTGGTACCTGCTAGCTAAAGCCTAACGGCAAGTTAATCGTAGAGGTTATCAAAATTATGTATTAAACCAGTGTTTCTTAACCTCTAACGAATCATCACCCCTTTCAACGTAGTATCGCCCCCTTCAATAAAACCGTTATGTAGTATCGGTTTTATTGAAGGGGACTCACTTCAAAATTCCGATGCACAGGGTCAAGGCTAACTCCAAATTCGTACTGCATTGAATAGACTAGTGACTAGTATAATGTTATTTGTTTAGTTATTGTACTATATAACGAATAAAATATCTAATTATTCTTAATATAATGTTTTACTATATCGCCCAGAAAATTGTTTTTTGTCCCCCCAAAATATAAATTGTTACTAAACGCCCCCTCAACATGGAAAAACACCCACAATGGGGCGATATCGCCCCCGTTGAGAAATACTGTATTAAACATTTTGTTTTATCTTTTATGGTAAATTTCTTATCTCTGTTTTCAATACTTTTTTAAATTTTTGGTTTTATAGACTTTTAATCAGACTATTTAAGTAATTTCGTCCAAATTTTTTAAGAAATTTTTGTAAGTATGCTAAATACTTCATAGTTTACTATGATTAGTTTATAAGATTTTTACTATCAAATGTGAACTTTATTTAATCTTTATCACAAAATTTATATGAATGAAAGATATGCATTAATTTCAAATCACAATGAAGTAAAAATTATTGTATGAAGCATTTAGTTAAGAAAAAGTAAGTGCAAGTAGTTAAGTACAAAAATTGTCAGGGGGATCAATACTACTGAGAATAATGGGCACAAAAAATTCTTGCTTGCACCAGTAGAAGGGTTAATGGAATAAAATATTTCTATTTTTTTTATGCTTGCTTAACAACCAAAAATTATTTTTAAATGTTCTATTTTTTGTCATGTAAACTGCACCGGAATACAAGACACACCATCGTAATTTAGCTTTAGAAAACACTTTCGAGAAACTGAATATATGAAATTCAAAATCCCGGAAAGAGAATTATTTTGAGATAAATATTTTAGTGTTAACTAAAATATTTATCTCAAAATATTTGGACTTTGATTGACAGTGAGACTTGGTTTTTTTTTCTCTTTTTGTTTTAATGCAATGCAATTATCATAATGCTTATTCTAATGAGTCTAAATATTCTAACGAGTTTGGCTTTGAATTGTTAACTGACAATTTGATTGTAGTGATAGATAAACGAGATGAAATGAAGTGGTTTACTTTAATTTAATGGGCATTAGCTATGTGTGTCATTTGTTCCTTTACATAGTAATTGACAATACTATGTCTCGTTTCTAAAATTGCGCTGCTGTCAACAGCTGCACACCTTAGAGGTATGAAGGAGTACATATCAGGAATTGCAATTTGGCACAGAGTATTAGGTGCCCAAATCATGCGCACATATAATAAACCAGACTTGTAGGTAATTGGGGGACCAAGAACCAGGTCAAAATAAAATATGAAATGCTGAGACTGTTTCTACAAACAGGTGTGAATGCAAGATTTGTGCATGTGTTGCTCGTGCTCTCTGAGACATAGTCTCATCCCAAGACTGGCTTTGCCGTTTAACTTGTTTATAATCATGTGTACAGTACATTTCACAAATTTTAGTTGGGTTAATTTTGTGCACGGTAGCAAGAAACGAGTTTGTTTTTATTTGTTGGTACACAATTTTTTACAATATTGTTTTTTATATATATTTACATATGATACACCATTGGTCAAAAATGCCATATAATGTGGATGAAAAAGCAAGTTTTTTTGTGTTGGGTTGGTATATTTACAATATGTACAAACTCATTCACATTTACCCATTCATATAAACAAATATATACATTCATACATATACACTCACTGGGCTCACCTATATCACAATGATGGAGAAAAGTTATGATAGTTTATAAAGATGGAAAATAACCAGACATGATTCCAAAATGCTTTTTCCTTTTCTAAGAGCATTGCATAAATTAATTATACGAAAAGGGTATTATACAAAAGGTACAATTAACATGATCCAAAATAGACTTTTGGATATCAATGTACAGTACTATTTTTCTAAATACTCCAGAGTCTCATTTGTGTATCGTGCAGCTCCCAGTCTACTTGCATGAAACAACCAATATTTATTCTGATTAGTCAAGGACCGATGTATGAAAATTAGGAAAATTGGATTCTTATATATTGCGAGGTATTATCCCACACTTGTTTGTCAATATTCTAGGCATGCTACAATCTGAAGACTACCCTGTTATATGGAGGAAGATTTTATTGGGACAGATTGTCATAAAAATAACATTTTAAATGACAGAAATAAATTTAAAATATTAACTATTTATAAGTGGATATCAGTTAATAAAACTGACAGCCTAGTACTCTGGAAGCCCTGGAATTGGATCTGAATAGGTCGAAATTTTTCAGAGGGTATCTGTCTGGATCTTGGGCCCTGTCCCTTGCCACCCAGCCATCCCATAATGGAGCTGGCCGAACCTGTAATGGCCTTGCTAAAGGACCCTCTTAGAGCCCACAGAGTGAAAAGAGTTTAAAAGAAGTTACTAAAACTAACTGAAAACCTCTATATAAATGGTGTTTAAAATTATTTTCTAATTTATATCTTTAAATTATTGATCCAAAATAAAAAATTTTGTAGCCCGTAATGTTATTTTTGGCATGATTGTTTTCATATATGATTTATTTATGTAATTTTAACTGTAACAATAACATTCTAAAAATATTTAATTTTATTTGTAAATTATTAAAGAAATTTAATAATTTACAAAATAATTGAATATGTAGATATTAAGAATTAGCATTTTATAGATCAAAAAATATATTTTGTTATATAATCCAATTTTAATAATTTTTTTTTAAAGCTGAAGTAATTTTCATATAATTTATTTTAAGATTTGGATGCATCGTCGTCCTCCGTCACGTATAAAAGCAGCACTCCTACCATAGGGAAGTCGTTTAATCCATTTAAGGTGAGAGGAAGATTGCAGTTTTCGAGTACATCACCAGTTTCTCCATTGATGGCATTTCTAGAATCCCCACAATTGGCAGAAAAGGTATTACCGTAGCACTGACATCTGGCTAATGTACTAGAATATATTTTTATGATTTGCATTGGAGAGATTTAACATTTCTTATTAATCTGTGATATGGATTTTAAAACTTTTAATATTAATCTGAATTAATATTTTTTTTAAAAAAAGTTTAATATATATTCAATCAATCAATCAACATTTATTTGCTATGGCTTTTGCCTTTTTTAATATATATTAAACATATATTAAACAATTTGAAATTTTGTTATTTTTATTTTATAAATAATTATTTTAGGCAGCTCTCAGAGAGGTGACGTACTTACGGTCTCGTCTGTCTATGGAACAGTCAAGAACATTAAATTTAGAAGGGGAATTACAAAAACTGCGAGAAGACTTTGATTTGAAAAGTATGTAAAATTGGCTATTTTGCTTACATTTATTAATTTTTTATTTATATTAAATGAAACATTGAATATATATCAAGTGTAAACAAATAAAATTTTAAGTATAATTTATGTAAATGTAACCTCTGTAGGGTTGATATGGTAATGTGGGTCACGCGAGCAGTTGTGTGTGTGGGTGATCAAGCGGGATGGAGTGAGAGACAGCACACTGGGAGTGACTCACACAGAGACTAGGATAACAAAACAACCTAGTTTATTTAAGGAACAATTTTATTTAACCTAGTTTATTTAAGGAACAAGAAAAATACATGGACCCTGGAGTTTATGGGCCTATTGCAGAGACAAAGTTTAGAGGCCGATGGCGGTTTACAGATCTGGTAGACCGCTGTTCAAAAAAATTTCATTGCAGAGACGGCGTTTCTCGCTTGCCACAATGTAGACAGCAATTAGAAACAAGTTATTTGACCTACTTTCTAGACTCACTGGACAGCAGGTTTAGAGGGCTTTTCAATTCGAGTGGAGGCTTTGTTCGTGGAAAAGTTTAGATAAAAACAGATATCTTTCCTTCGATAAATGTTGTAAACGGTACGAATCAACATTTATCATTATTCATTTAATTATTCAACAAAATTATTCATTAATTAATTGCTTGGAGCAAAAACAACAAAATTAATTACTTTAAATTTGTTTTAAATGTTCCAATTTCGATATTCAAATGGGCGAAGACTTAAACTTTGATTTAATTTATTTACAATTCGAGTATCGTGTCGGTTATAAAACGTTTATGCATTTTGGAGTCATTGTACTGTTAAACAAATGTGACAATTTTAATAATTACAGAAATCTGTTTATAGATATTTAAAACTGTAATATTAATAATAAAATATTTAAAATTATTCATTTCGACAGTAATGAGATGTCGAAATAATTCCTTAAAAATCTATTCCGAAGACGAATTTCGAATTCGGTATAAATTTTCTAAATATGGATTTGTTCATATTTTAAATCGTATTGGCAACGAAATTAAATAACGAAATAGAAAAGGATTGTCATTAATTGCCGAACAATGATTTTGACGGCCTTAAGCTTTCGGAATATAGCTGACGACCATTTCTGACGTCACGAAGAAATAATCCGATTGGCCGAACGACTCCTAAAACAGGGGAGTAATAGCGAAGTAAGTAAGAGCCAATGT
>NW_019384299.1:854616-942330 GCF_000671375.1 Centruroides sculpturatus | reverse complement strand
TTCTTTATTTCTCAGATGTGATTTTTGTTACTCCTTTAGCTGCTTGAGTCTTCTTGATTATACAGTATGTTTCTTAAATAAGATTGAACTTCAGCCTACTGTAGACCTGTTTACGCCATACTGCCCAGCAACATTAGGCATCTTCTGCCCACTCTCTACCTTTGCTATTATACTCTCACCTTACGAAAAGAAAAACAGACGCAAAACTTAACGAGTGCCTACCCAACAGTCTCACGAATACATAAAATAATTGTTTTGTCAGAAAAATAAAAGGCTGAAATTACAAGGAAGAGTTTCAAAGTTCGGAGGAATAATATCCGATCGGTATATATCGGCTTGAGTGTCGATGTCGACATCTCCCACACTCCGAAAAGTTTCGAATTGTTGCCCGAAGACAAGGGAAGACCAATCGGTATTCATTAATTTACGTTGCTTCTTCTTGTGTTTGTTCTGTGGGATGTTCGTTATCCGATCATGTGTTCGTTATCCGATTTGTTCGTTATGCAATCTGTTCGTTAACTGATCACCCACTGTATTTACATATGATACACCATTGGTCAAAAATGCCTTATAATGTGGATAAAAAAGCACGTTTTTTGCGTTGGGTTGTGTATTTACAATGTGTACAAACTCATTCACATTCACCCATTTATATAAACAAATATATCCATTCATACATATACACTCACTGGGCTCACCTACATCACAATGATGGAGAAAAGTGATGATAGTTTATAAAGATGGAAAATAACCAGACATGATTCCAAAATACTTTTTCCTTTTCTAAGAGCATTGCATAAATTAATTATACAAAAAGGTTATTATACGAAAGGACAATTAACGTGATCCAAAATACACTTTTGGATATCNCAGAACGGTCAGAAATAGACGATCGTCGTCTTTGCAACGCATTTTAAACCGCGGTTCAGCCAGCCAACATCTGTAGACCGTTCTGTTAATAAACGTCATTTAACGTAAACGCTGTCTCTGCAATCGGCCGTATCAGATGAAGGGTATATATAATTATATCCATACCTTAACAAGTTTTGAGAGAGTGAGTTTACAAAAAGATGTGCATTGATAGATACCTGATGTAATCATGGATTTCTGTAGGCTGGAGCAACCTCGACCAGTTTCAGAAAGTTTGGTGGGGAGGAGACGAGAGTTCTATAAGGTATTCGGCGACAATGTTAATCCAAGGATGGCACTCACTAATTCCGTAGGTGATCAGGAAGTTCACTAAGGTAAACAAGAAGGTGGAAGAGCCGGAGGCGATGTGTGTAGTTAAACTGTGTGACAACTGCACTTTTGGAAGAATGGCCGACAACTGACTCAATTTTTCAGTTCCTTGTTATTGTCAACCGATAAACTTAAGACAATAGGTCGGAAGGTTATGAGAAAGCATCACTTTTGATGTTGAGAACTCACTGAATGATTAGCTCCCAGGTGTGAAAGTTGACAGTTATCCAACAAAATGATAGGAAGTTACGTTATGATTTAAATAAGTAAACAGATTATGTAGTGAGTCTCACATAAAAAAATACATGAAAGTTTCAAAATGTAAAGTGGTAGTGTTCAAAGTGCTTGCACAACTCTAGAGTTTGGCAAAAGATTTAAGAAATTTTTATTAATTTTGCTGAAAATAACTTTCTAAACTGCACATTAGCTAAGTTAGTGCTTCCAAATCTTTTATACTACTGTCTGCTTTTAGTGCATATATTTCTTTTTGTTTTAAAATGAATTTTTGCCTCCTGTCTTTTAAACATCCTTATCACACTTACCTTCCACTACCCCATTCAGTTGTCTTCTGCCATCGATTGGGCAGTAGTGCCCGATTTGGGTATTGGATCTAAACTATAGAATGCCTTATTATGCTTTTATGAAGTGTTTTAAATGCTGTTTTTATTCTTATTATTTAGTTTTTTGTGTTAAATTCAAAAATCAAGATTTAACAATTAATAATATACAGTCTACTCCTATATCATTTTCTACATTATTTACTCATTCACAAAGTAAAGGTAAAAGTTTATAGGTACTGTACATATTAATAGCATAACCAGAATTTAAAATAAGTGTTCAAGTATTTGGGCCTCCAAAAATATCAATACAAAGGTACAAAGTACATTTAAATTTTCCATAATAGACACTGAATTATTTTATAATTAATTACATTTTCGACAATTTACACAAAGCTATTTTTTAAAATTAGAATCTTATATAAACCTTGTAAATCTTAAACTTAATGTAAAAAATACTTGTTTTTTTATTTTAAAATCAGCAAAAGAATATGAAGATTCGAAAAGAATTATATATGATCTCAGAGAATGCAACGAGATTTCAAATTCGGCTTCAGAGTTTAAAGTTTTGGTGGATCAACAAAAAATTGAAATTGACAAGTAAGTATTGTTTTGTTACTTTGTTTTAATAAATACTTTACAGTTTAGCTTCTACAAAGTGAGTAGAAAATCTCTCTATAAAACATAGAACATCTGAAATAGTTGGGGTGTACTTGTATTTGTATGTATGTAACATATATTATATATATATATAAATGTATATTTAGTTAAAGTTAAATGTTTCTCACATAGATCATAGTTTGTTATTTTTATATAATATATATATATATATATATATGGGAATACTTGAAATCTGGTGATATTTGCCAGAATTAAAAGTACTTTGAGAAGTCTAAATCACTATATATAAGATTGGTTTCTAGTCCAATGGCAGTGTGCAGTTTCAAGGTTGTTAGCCATTGCTGATATAGTCAAAGAATATTATTTGATTTATAATCAGTCCAACCAGTGCTAGCCAACACATTGTGATGTTCACCTTCAAAATTTGATGCCAACATCATTTAACTTTGGAGTTTAACTTACTAAAGAACAAAAATTCTTTCACTTCTGATCTAAAGTTAAATGATGCCAACATCATTTAACTTTAGATCAGAAGTGTGTGTGTGTGTGTGTGTGTGTGGTTCAATGTCTAGTGAAATGGGAGGTGGCAATGTAATGAAACTCTGCAAACTGTTGGATTGTAAATCAACACTTAGTTAATAAATTTCCCACCTCAAATAGAAAAATTCATTTCACAAAGACTAAGTTAATATCCCACTCACTTCAAATGTGATGTTAGCAATGATTAACAAGGAGAGGATACAGCTGGCTACCCACCAATTTTGATCATCTTGGACATGGTTAAACTAAATCAAAAAATGAGTTTTCCATCCAATGTATCTTGCAAATATTAGATTTTGGTGTTTGAAAATTCAAAGATTTGTATAGTTATTAGCCATGATGGTTGACATATTTGAGAGTACTGCATAGCATAGTTTGTTAAAGTATCATTAATTAATACTGACAAGCTACCCCTTACTTTATTTAAGGACTTGTTATATCAATGAGAAGGAGCACATGAAAACTAGAGGGCAGCAATCATTTTTTAGATATTGTAGCACAAATCTGGGTGCTCCTTCTTGATGTAACAAGTCCTTAAAGTAAGGTTTTTGTGAGTATTTTTTAGAATACTTATAAAATAAAAACAAGAAGAGATTAACATAATGTAATATTTATCATTAATTCATATATTCGAGTACAATAATTAGATACATTTCAAGAAAAATTTTAATTTATTATTTAATATAAAAAAGTTACTATGCAACATCTATGAACTGGGAAAATTCATAATCCAGTATATATTATTGTCTTGATGTTGGATTATTCGTGCTTGAAATTTTATTTTGCATAATTTTTCATAAAAAAGATACACTTAGTTCATCTATACCAATGTTTCTCAACTTCTAATGAATCGTCGCCCCTTTCAATAAACCATTATGTAGTATCGCCCCTTCACTTTAAAATTCCGATGCTGAGGGCCAAGACTAATGCCAAATTCGTACTGCATTGAATAGACTAGTGACTAGTATAATGTTATTTGTTTAATTATTGTACAATATAATGAATAAAATATCTAATTATTCTTAATATAATGGTTTACTATATCATCTAGAAAATTGTTTTTTGCCCAACCCAAATATAAATTGTTACTAATCGCCCCCTCAACATGGAAAAATGCCCACATGGGGGCGATATTGCCCCGTTGAGAAACACTGATCTATACTAAATATTATAAAGAGGTAAAGTTTGTAAGTTTGGACGTAGTAGGTAATCTCCGAAACTACTCCATCTGATTTCAAAAATTCTTTCACCAATATTTAGAATGGAACTTCAGGGTAGACATAGGCTGTATATTATTCTGTTAAACATTCATATAAATTAAAAGATATCATCTAGGATTAAGGTTTTTATATCCAACAGATGGCACTAACTCTGTGAGTACAACGACCTAAGTTTGCTTTTCTGTGAGGATGAACTAAAAACAAACCCAGATCATCTTCTATCTATCTATATAAATAAAAATATAATGTTCGTTTGTTCCTACCGATTCCTTTGAAATTTTGACACAATGTTGCATTTGAATACGCACATGTTTTTATATATACATGTCAAAATTCCCCCCACTGGGACGGAGATGGACAGGATTACCGTGAAGAACTCTGCTTTTATTTATACTAGTTTAGATACGGTTTTTTGCATTTTTGATTGTGTTTTAATAGGGTACGTTAACAGAATATACTGTACACTAAGAAGGGATTTTTCGAAAAATTCCCCCCTTTACGGGAGAAGTGTTATACATTTATAATAGATACATTTTGATCCACAACAATGCATGACGGGGCCTGCTAGTTATTGTATGAATTCTCTAATGAAATTTTCTTGGAGAAATACATTTGATTCCATCAGTTCTATAATATTCCATCTTCATGTATAATAGATTGAAATATATAAAAACATGCATTGTATTTCACATAGTTAATTTTTAGTCCTCTGAATAATTCTGGAAAACTCTACTCATTTTAATTTAAAACAAGAACTATTTAAGATTTTTGTATTCAAAAATGAGATTTTATTGAAATATTTTTGAATGTGATATTGCTTTTTCATTACTAAATCATGGAGTTTGGTAAACTGAACATAGGCCAGTGAGGTAAACTTGAATTTTGGTTTGTGCAAATAAATAAAATTATCATAAAAGTATGGCTTAGACTTTATTCTTTTTGAATAAAATTTAATGGAAAAGTTCTATATTTATTTTGCTTATTTGTCATTAAGGAAAATCAATTGCTACTTGTTTACAATAAGCTTCATGGTAGTTCTGTGTCCCCTTATTTTTATCAATGATGGCAGCCTAATCTAAGATAAATATATGAATACATTCAAGTCTCTGATTAGGAAATAATGCTTTATTTTATTGTGAGTGTAAAGACCTGATATTTGCAGTATTTATTTAATTTTTTTTCAGGTTAAAATCTCGAATTAAAGAATTAGAAGTGTTAAAACCTATCAATACACATTTGGAAGAGGAAAATACAACTTTAATTAAAAGAAACGAAGAACTAGAAGCTAATGTATGTATATAGAAAGTTTTATAGTAGTATAATTTTTGTCAAGAAAGTTTATCCAAATTTTTGTTTTGTAGATGAGAGATATTAATCAGCTTCATGCTGCGAACCAACAATTATCCGAGGAAAAAGTGGCATTCGTCAAAGAAATTGAAAAATTGAAGCATGTAAATTGTGAATATGAAGAAAGAATATGTAATTTGAAAGAAGAATTACAATGCATTAAAATAGAATTAGAAACAAGTAGGCAAATTTATGCTGAGAAACAAGCTCCTGCAAAATCACCAGACTTCTCAATAGGTAATTATGAAAATTTTACCATTTGTTAACATTTTAGTAGCATACAGTATTATAACGTTCTGTAATAGTATATTATGCAATTAGTTTATAATATAGGCGATTATGGCATGAATGGAAGTTTGGCCTGCAAGTGGGCCAATTTCCGTGAATGTCATAATCCTTTATTATAAATGAATTGTCATATGGTATTTTGTGGTTATATTACATCTATAACACTATACATATGGAAATCAAAATCATGTATAAACACGGTGTTTGCGCACCCGTGCCATAAATTTTTATGGCACAGGTGCTGCAAACACTGTGTTTACTTATAGAACTAAAAATCATATAGTGTTATAGGTGTAATCAACCACAAAGAGAGTTTTATATTATTATAAATATAGTTTACAACTTAAAATAGCAAAAACAGAAGGAAATGTACATAATGTACAGAGGATCTCAATGTATCATTTCCTACACATGTCATTTGTAAGTACAGTGGGGTATGCTGGAATGAATGATGCTACAGCAAACAGTCTTTATTTAGAAAATCAAAATGTTTTTATATAATATTTCCTGTTTAACTGTTGTGTAAGTGACATATTTAGAAAATGCCATTAGTACATTTATACCAACTTTCAAAATATAAAATATTTTTTGTGTCAATGAGCCTTCTGATCTCTTCAAAATATTCAAAAGAAGTATATTTCAGAAGCAATAAATTTAAATAGATAATTAGATCTAAATATATGTTTTAATTAAGGTCTTAGCACAATAAGTGAGTGATGTGTGTTACATTTGTACCTTTTCATTATAGGTATAGCTGCTTTCCAATTATAGGTCTGTTAAGGATTTTTAATGCTTAAAATCAGCCACTTCCATCACTTCAAACTCGGAACCATTTAGTTGTAAAAAAATTTATTGTAACAAAAACTAATTACACGGTGCATTAGCAACATTTGACAACACAGTTTGAATGTTTGGAGCATATAGTTTGTTTTCACAAAACTGACGCTTTTCATGTTTTTGGCAGGTTTTAGATGATCGGCAAATGTCACAAGTGCACGATAACTTGAAACAGCCGTTATCCCTTATTAGAAAAAACATCGGAGGTATTCCTAGCATACATTCTATATAGCAGGGGTGGCCAACTTTTGTATACATAAGGTCTACTTTTTGTCTTAAAAATGTGTCGCGATCAACTTGTTGTCATAGGCATAGTCTAAGTGGCGAGGGGAGGTGTTAAATACATACTATATTTAGATAGGTAAGAAAAGCTACAATTTAATTTAAAAATGAAGAAAAGGCACTTACAGAAGAAAACTTGAATCTTAACGTTGCCACTTTCGGGGACCACTACTTCACCCTTCCTCTCTCTACCGTGTCCTGACTTACTCTCTGTCACTCTTCTCACTTTTTTTTTTTTTACGACCCTTTGTCTACATTTCTTATTCCTCTTTTACAACTATACACAAATGGATTGCACATGGACTGACAAAACTGCATCTGAGGGAAAATGCTAAGGTCCAATATCACTACAGTTGAGTTTGTGCATTACATTCAAGCGTTGTGTTCGGTTACAAGCGTAATGCATTAAGTCAAGACACCACGAGTGATCAAACAAAATTGGCCTTATGAACTTATAACACTGCTATTTTCCATAAACAGTGCATTGTGATACAATTGTACAAAGTCGCTCATTGGGCTGCAATTTGAAAAAAATCGTAGACCTGTACATTCCCACTGTCTTTCTGTCCTTCCCTAATCTTGAGAATGGAGTTAGATACATGACCTGGCATGATTCTTGCTAACAGGAAATGTATGATGTACAGGGGTAAGACGCTACTAATTTGAGGTGGCAAGCATATATTTTAAATTAAATAAATTAAAATTGCAGCCCTGCATTGTGATGATGTCACAATAAATAATTGTTCATTGATGTATAATTTCCTACCCACTCACACAAGGGTTAAAAGGATATGTTAGATAGGCTGTAGAATTGGTAGGGTTACACCTAAACACATGTATTTCAATGTAAGCTAGAACAAAAAGATGCTATAATGAACGAAGATCTAGAACTAATATGTTCTATCATCCCCCACTGTACTTATTTTTTATTTTTATTTTTTTAATACTTTTTAAGTGTACTTAGCAATTATGATATAGCTTACAACATTTGTTTAGTGTATAAATATTTTCTATTCCAATGCCTATATACACTTATGTATAAATTCAAATTTTTTAGTCTAGAACGTTTTGCCCCATATAATACACTGTGTCAATGGGAAATGACATACATATGTACAGTACAGTATATATATTCATAAAACATTTTTAGGAACAACTACGGTATATATTCTTGACCTTCTATTTTAATATTATAGATATCTACGTATCAAACTTTCAATTATTTTTGATTTTTAACAAACCAAAAAATAACTAAATCATCAGTACTTGCATGAAAATTTGTTAGTTGCATGGATGATATCTATCGTCAAGGTGTTTTTTTCTATAACATTTAATCTGCCATGTTCAATTCCACTTCTCTAATACCTTCCTAAAATGCTACAACAATCATTCCTGAATGATTTCTCTGTATATTTTCTAAAAAGTAAAATAAAAGTGTGGTTGACAAGTGTCATCCACATGCCTAAACATACAACTGCATGAATTGTGCTGCGCAAATGTCGCCAATTTAGTTTTTGTTTTGTTTTTTCTATACAGAATGTTTGATCTTGTGTTGTAGTAAGTATTGGTTTGTGAATTTATTGTGGGATTTATTATAAAACAGTCAAATTTGTGTAGTGATAAACTTGTTGTTTCATTGTATGTTTTCTTATAACAGCAAAAACAATGGTGGAAAGTAAAAAACGCAAGTTTGAGTACACCATAGATCCAGATAAGCTGTCGAAAAGGTTTCGTCAGTGTATAGATGAAGACCTTCAGGATGAAGTTTCATTTGATAGTGAGGAAAGCGATTCGGGAGAAGTGGATCATATTTCTAAAAGTGACCACAATACAGCCTCAGAGCAAGAAGGTGAAGATGATGATGATGATGAAAATGTATGTGAGCAGCTTCAAAATGGAAACTTTTATCTGGGAAAAGATGGATTTACTAAATGGCAAAAGACAAAATCATCCTCAAATGCTAGAACAAGAGCTTGTAACGTTATTACTAATTCTCCAGGTCCCAAAGGTAAAGCTCGCCATGCAAAAAGTGAAATCGAAATTTTTGATTTGTTTTTTGATGAAAATATTGTACAAAATATTGTTGTTTGTACCAATATCTATATTGAAAAGATAAGAGAAAAGTTTTCCCGCGAAAGGGATGCCCAGTTTACCGACATTACAGAAATCAGAGCTTTTGTTGGGTTGCTCTATTTGATTGGTAGCATGAGACGCTTCGGGAAAAATTTAAATAAACTGTGGGACAATTCAAAAGGTAATGGATTAGAATCGTGTTATTTATGTATGAGCGAGAAACGATTCCGGTTTCTATTACGATGCATAAGATTTGACGACATTCACGACAGAGATGAAAGGAAAACTATTGACAAATTGGCTCCAATCAGGGAAATACATGAGTTATTTGTGATAAATTTTCAGCAGTATTTCACACCGTACGAATATTTAACCATTGATAAACAACTGCTTGGGTTTCGTGGAAAATGTCCGTTTCGGCAATATATACCTGGCAAGCCTGAAAAATATGGGCTAAAAGTGTTTGCACTATCTGATGTCAGAACTGCCTACACATTGAATTTGGAGCCTTATGTTGAGAAGCAGCCCGATGGACCTTACTGCGTCAGTAATTCTGCAGAGGATATTGTAATTAGATTGATTAAACCAGTTCAGGGAACAAACCGGAATATTACAGCCAATAACTGGTTTTCTAGTCTGTCCTTAATCAAAGCACTAAATTCTAAAAAACTCACATACGTGGGATCCATAAGCAAATTCCAACAGGAGGTACCAAAAGAATTTTTTAAGAAAAACAAAATAAAAAACTCTTCATTATTTGGGTTCCGGAAAGATTGCACAATGGTGTCATATTGGCCAATGAAAAGTAAAGTTATTACAGTAGTATCATCCATGCATTTTAATGACACCATAAACAAAGCAACCGGAAATTCAAAAACCCCAGAAATGGTTATTTTTTACAATACGACCAAAATAGGAGTCGAATTATTAGATGAACTGTGTCGAAAAATAAATGTGTCACAAACTACAAAGAGATGGCCAATGAAATTGTTTTATAACTTATTGAACATTACTGCAATCAATGCCTTCTGTATTTACGAACACCATAAGATTGCATCAAACGAAAATGCTACTATTGCTCAATTTTTAGAAAATTTATGCTGGCAATTAATAAAACCTCAAATACAAAGGAGGTTTAAGACAGAGAACCTTAAAGTAGAACTACAAAGCCGAGCGAAATTACTACTCGGTGAAGAAGAAATGGAATTCAAAATACCTGAACGGACTGCATCGCAGGGTAGGTGCGCTTATTGCAGTCGAAGACAAGATAGAAAGACCAAAAGGTGGTGTGCAAAGTGTCAAAAATGGATCTGTCCAGACCATCATGTTCTTATTTGTAAAAACTGTTTCACTGATGATTAATGCTTCTTTAGTTTTCATCGTACAATATGTAATACAATATTTTTATGTACAATTTAATAAACATTTTAAAAACACCATACAATAGTTATTTAATACTAAACAAAACAAAGTTATAACTTTAGAAACAACACGTTATAACAATTGGATGAGATATATTTGTTTGTTATAATGTGTTGTATTGGGAAGTGTGCCTAACAGGATTAAGATTGAAGCCATATCAATGTTCAGTCATCTTTCTATTTGATACTACCTGTACCCGTCCATGCGTTGCTGTGGCTCAAAATGTATCTATTATAAATGTATAACACTCTTTGTGGGAGGGAATTTCAAAAAAATCCCTTCTTAGTATACATTCTCTTGATGTACCCTATTAAAATGCAAAAATCCACATCTAAAATAGTATAATAGCAGCTGAGTTCTTCACGGTAAGCTTTAATTTTGTCCTTCTCCCCTGCAGGGGGAATTTCAACATCTATACAATATAAAAACATGTGCATATTTGAATGCAACATGTCAAAATTTCAAAGCAATCAAACTTAAGAACTTTCGGAGATTTAAGATTTTGAACAAACGAACATTTACATTTTTATTTATATAGATTAACGTTTTTTAACGTGATCAGAACAACAAAATCAGATTTTATATCACATGGCTAGTCAGTTCATCTTACAAATATCTTGCGCACTTTTTGATTTTCAGTGATATAATATATACCTACATAAATGGAGGGAAAGTATGACGACCGGTCAAAAATGACCCTCTAAGATTTTTAAATTTTTGGACTCTGAGATCTTAAATGTCAAGAAATGTGAAAAACTTCAAGGGGTTTTTCTATATGTATGGATGTTAGTGTGTGTGGGAAGGCATGATTTTGTTCAGTCTTTGAAGCTTAATTAATAACTCCTGTGTTTTTAACAAAAATATTTGAAATTTTGCAGTGAGGTTTGTATATTAGGGGGATCGATGCTATTAAATTTTGGTGATTATTTCCCCATCTCTCAAGCTTTTAAGGGGGTCATGTGTATCTCCAGTAGGATCAGACATAATAATGATTTTACTCATTAGTATTTACAATTTTTAATAAAAAAAATTGTAAATACTAATAACCATACCTACTCTCAAAATTAAACTTTTTGCCATTTTATAATGATTAAAAAATAATAAGTTTTTTAATAATAATATAACGGATGGTGCCATGCATACAGTTTTAAATGTTGCTGGGATAAGTTAAGCAACTTATTACTGGATTTTTTTTATAGACTTAATTCAAATTCTATTTTATTTTTTTAGTATATAGTTATTTTCTAACCATAGTTTACCAATCAATCAGTCACATAATAGTAAATGTGAGGCATTGGTAAATTAAGGTTACGTAGCTAGCTACGGCTTTTGTCACAGGTGGGCTTGACCCGTGGCGTGATTAGCCAGCACAAGCGAGGGATAGAACAATAACTCAATCTGTACAATCTATAATAATCATTGAGATCCCTGACCATTTATCCACTTTGCTATTATGTACAAAATAATAATAGATACATAGCATTTAGAATAACTTTTAGTTTTTCTTAGATTGTTATAGCAATTTCTTCTATTTTTATCATTAATTTGAGTGTTTTTTAGTGAAAAAAAAATTGTTTAGAGAAAATTTTGATTCATGAATTATTAGATGATAAAGTTTTATTTTAATTATATTGCACAAATAAAAAAGAAATTGCATTTTTAAATGTAAATATACAAATTATAGAAAGCTTCTCTATGGGAGAATGTTTGGCCGAAGTGGTTACGGAAGTTTGTCTGTCAGAATTGAAAGCAACCGTTGAAGAAATGAAAGAATTGCTGAAAAAGAAAGAGGTATGAAAGTTCTTTTAATTTTCAAATAAAGTTAAAACATGAAGATTGATTGGCTTGTGATCGGTTGGTTAACACAAATCGCAAGTACACTCAATTAATCCCATTACAGATGTGACTTTATTCTCATTGGGTTGTCTAGCACCAATGAGGAATGACTGATTTATACTTGCTTGCACACAAAAACATGTTTTGATCAGATTGAAATCGAGATCCCTTGCAGAACCTAATACCTTATCGTGCTACGACAGCAGCATCTAACTGGAGAATTAATACTTTATGGAAATAGATTAATTAGGGACTGCCCTAATGAAATGATGGGAATTATTCTAGACCAAAAAAAAGTTAGTTTCAAAAGACATCAGTAGAGGATGCTTTTCAAGCCGAAATAGTGGCACATTGGCCTGCAAGATCCCAGACTTGAATCCATGAAATTTTTGGCTCTGGGGCTATCTTAAAGTCTTAGTTTACCGTGATCCCATAACATCTCTGCCAGACCTTAAAGACAGCATAGCATGCTGCATGCATAACATTCCGTGGTACACGTTGCATGCAACTATTGAACATTGTTTCATATGATAGTAGACAATTATCATGTTTGGAACATGTTTTGTTCACATTAGACAGATAATTTGTGTAACTCATTGTTCTGTATAAAACTATAATACACCCTCTAGTGCTGATTTTTGGAACTATCTATCTATGCTTTAAAAAAATACCCATCATCTCATTAAGGCATTCCCAAACTTTCACGACGTTCCGATGAATAGTTTTTGCTGTAACCAGCTGGGAAATGTCAAGTTTAATTTGGGACTGCCTGTACCTTCTAGAAATAAATATTTAAATAAATTTGCAACTTCTTTGTAAATGATAGCTTGATTTTTATTCTAAATTAAAGTTCTAAATGCGTTACCATTAAACTAATAAAATTCTTTGTATAAAGTAATACAAAATATTCTAAACAGAAAAATTACTTTGTTGTTCAATTGCTACTTATTCTCCCGATAGATCCTTTAGTGATAAGCATAAATTTAGCCAAAGAGAACAAATTATACAGGGAACACACCAGTAATTGACTATTCCAACTTTATTTTAGCCTCCTGCCGCTTTTCAGTTTTTTATTACAGATCATTGCTTATTAAAATTGTTAGTGACTGCTGGATGATTCAACTTCGTATACGTAATTTTAATTTTATTTAGCATCTTAAGTCAACGCGACGTTATAAAATGTTGATTTTATAAAAGGAAAAACTTTTTAATAAAATTGACCTTAAAAAGACCTTAAAATCACTCTAAAAAACTTTACTGCACTGTATATTCCTTAACCAAGGTGATATTGTGGATACAGGATACAGTGCATTACAAAACATAGAGGTGAAGGGGGGGGTTGGAAGGTATTCAATGTGGCTTGTTTAATTTTGTAATAGCAACCATTATTACATAGTTGAATTGAATTAACGTGACTTCTGGTTTGCATTGGAAGTTCTTGTATAGTTAGTTGTGACCTCCTACCCCTTAGGTGTCCCTATCTGGTCTCATATTTCGTCTATCTAATTCCATTCTCGAGATTAAGGAAAGACAGACAGATGGACGACAGTAGGAATTTATTGGTCTACAATTTTTTCAAATTGCAGCACAATAAAGGACTGAAGAAGGACAGGAGGCTCAAATAAAGTTACTGGTCTAGTTCCTTGTATGATTTGTTTTCTTCAGCAAAATTTATGCTTATCACTAAAGAAAAATTACTGACTTCATTACATATAAAAACCATATTCAATTTTTTTTTAATGTTACTAATCAAATGATAAAGTTGGACTCTTACTGTACTACAAGATGGCTAATTAATTTATGAGGTGCGATATTAATTAGCCCAATTTTATACCCCAATAAGAATCTTTCTGTATTGTTTGATTACTGACTTGAACTACAATCATATTCTTTTTCTTATTGGGCTGCATTTGAAAAAATTATATGCCCTATAAATTCCTACTGTCATCCGTCTACATGTCTGCCCTTCCTTAATCTTGAGAACAGTGTTAGACAGATGAAAGTCAATACCAGATACAGAAAGGTTAGGGGTGAGGCCCCGATTAGCTTTATACAAACTTTCAGTTTGCACCAAAAGTCGTGTTATTTCAATTCAAAAATTATCTCTAAAAAGGAGTTTGATAGATTACTGGCATGACTGTATTGTTAACAGAAAAAAATGTAATGTATAGGGGTAAGCCGCCACTAATTTCAGGTGGAGAGCACATATTTTAAATTAAATAAATTAAAAATTGCAAACCGTCATTAATAAATTATTGAATATTATAGTTCTTAGATAATGCGATATATTGTCATTTCGATCTATAAATAGTAGTTAGTGTATAGCACTAATAAAATAGTAATTGATGTATAAACAAAGTATTCATGATTTTTATTTATAAATTTTTATATGGGGTAGTTTAAACATTGATTAATTGAGATAGATAAATATTCGGATTTATTTTAGCAGCATAAAAACTGGTTTAGAAAGGTTACCTCAATATGCTGTTAGGCTAAATCTTGCAAATATTGTGGCAGAATCCTCCTAGCTACATCTTGCCAGATTGTGGAGTATGGCAGCAACATATTGCTCCACTAACTGGTGTAACACTGTATAGTTTAAGATAAATCAAACCTTATATTATTTCATATATATCTTCATTTAACGTCCTATTCTGTATTCTATAGTAAAGGGCCATATGTCATTATTTTAATAAGAGATTGGGCTAAACAGTATTTAATGTAGCTTCTAGATGAAGAAAATTCTATATTTGTAAAATATATGTGAAATATTACAGATAATCTTGAATGCTATCACTTACAGTCTGTTTCAAAATTATAAACACACCCAACTTTTTTCAATAACAAAAACATTAACAATTGTAATGTATTTATTATATTAAAATATCATTTACAACATCAATTTAAACATTTTCTGAAATTTTTACAGCAATCTTACAATTACAAAAAAAATTATCACATATTTTCAATTTTTGATTGTTTCAAAAGTATAAACACATGTGCACAAAAAAACAATTTGTGATGTTTCAATATTTTGTAGGTCCACCATTTGATTTAATTAGTTCAAATACTCTATCAGGCATACATTTTACTAGTTTTTGAAGTTGTTCTTGTTTAATATTTTCCCAACAATCCATAATAGCTAATTTCAATTCATTTACAGTATTGTATTGTCTGTTTTGGCCATAAACAAGACAACTCATAATGCCCCAAATATTTTCTATCGGGTTCATATCAGGGCTCCGTGATGGCCAATCAATTACAGTAAGTTTTTTTTTCAGCAAACCAATTTTTAGTTGACTTTGATGTATGAATGGCAGCATTATCCTGTTGGAATTGCCAGTTTTCTCCCCCAATAAGTGGTCCAAAAGTTATTAAATTTTGATACAACAGTTCTTGATACTTTTCTGAATTCATTCTACCTTCTATGAATACAATATCTGTTTTACCTCCCCATCCAAATCCTGCCCACACCATCACAGATCCTCCACCTTGCTGTCTGCTCATTCTGACTTCTTCGTTCTTCCTCAAATCATGCCAGTAGTGACTATAACTGTCAGGTCCATCCAAATTCCACTTTTTTTCATCTGAAAAGACTATTTGTTTCCATTCCTCTTTCCATGTCATCTTGTCTTTGGCCCACTTTAATCTAGCTGTTTTGTGCAATTGTGTTAATTTCAGTTTGGCAGTCATTTTGGTAAATTTGGCATTTTTATGATTATGCATACATCTCCATACAGTTGCTGGGGAAACTGCAATTTGCAATGTTGATGCTGCTTCTCTGACAGACAACTTGTTGACTGTCAGTAGCTGAAAAACCTTTCTTTCGTTTCTAGGTGTAAGGAGTTTAGGCCTTCCACATCGCTTATTTCTGCCATAATTTTCACCCTGAGTTAAAACATTTCTCACAGCATGTGTAGATCGATTTATAGCTGCTGAAATTTGTCTTAGAGATCGTCCTAATCCTTTTGGTTGGTAAATTTCACGTATTTCCTACTCTGGTAGTGTTTTTCCACGAGGCATTGCTTTAAATCATAAAAAACCGTTTAAAATTGGCGCCACATTTTTAATAATGAATGATACTCCCCACTGGTGACAACTAATTAAACTAACAATTAATAAAAAAATTATTATACTAGTTTTATTCACATGTGTTTATACTTTTGAAACACTCAAAAATTGAAAATCTCTGATAATTGTTTTTGTAATTGTCAGATTGCTCTAAAAATTTCAGAAAATGTTTAAATTGATGTTGTAAACAACATACTAATATAATAAATACATTACAGTTGTTAATGTTTTTGTTATTGAAAAATGTTGGGTGTGTTTATAATTTTGAAACGGACTGTATATCCTTATGACTGTTTGCTGGATGCATGAAATTATCATAAATTACATATTTACATCATATGTTTAAGGATCTTGTGGACCATGGAAAAGCACATAGCCCTCCAGCCATAGGTTGCCCATATTTATTGTACAATTTAGCTCTAGGCTAGTCAATCCCAAAACATATAGCCATTTCAAATTTATTAAACAGCTTTTAAAATAAATAGTCTTTGGTAAAATATTTTTTTCTTTAATAAATTTCTTAATTTAATTACAGGATGAGAATGCAGTTTTAACGAAAGAGAATTTCGAACTACTCGACAGTAAAATGAAGATGGAAGACCAAATTGAAAATTTAACAAAGGATAATCTAATAAGAAAGGACTTAGAGAATAAAATCCAATTACTAACACAAGAAAAAGAGAAATTTGAAGAAATTAACAATACAATTGAAATGGAAAATGATAAATTAGTCAAAGATAATCTGAAAATTAAAGAAGAAAATAACAATCTTCAAACCGAAGTCAAAAATTTAAATAATAAAATAAATCAGATTTCTTTAGACTTTAGTAAAGTACACAAAACAAATTTGGAATACGTCGAAAAACTGAATTTCGTAAATGAAAATCTTAATCAAACAATGGAGAAATGTCACAACTGGAAAACTCTGTACGAAGAACTAAAAGTGCAGAACGAAAGCCTCTCTAATTATGTGTCAGAAGTTAGTAAGCAGGAAATTTTAATTGCTAAATTATCGCAAGAAAAGGAAGAACTTTCTAACGAACTCGATAAAATTACAAGTAAATTGATAAATAACGAAACAGAATTTAACAAAGAAAAGGAAAGGTTAATTTCTACTGTCAAACAATTAAACGATGAAAAAATTTGCTTGGGTGGCAAATTAAATATGCTACTTGAAAAGTTGGCAGAACTAGAAAATCAAACTGTTTTGCATAAACAAAATTTAGAGGATAACATAAACAATTTATTAATTGAGAAACAAGAGTTATCCACTTTGTTACAGAAATCCGAATTAAACTGTAGCGAACAGTTAAAGAAAACTAATGAAGCTAATTCGATTATCGAAAAGATAACAAGTGAAAATGAAGTTTTAAATACGAATATAGAATCCTTAAATGCAAATAACGAGTCTTTACGTCAATCCATTAACGAATTATCATTTGCAAACGACGCTTTAAAAAATGATCTGTTAGCAGAACAAGAAAAAACAAAAAGTTCGGAAGAACTTCATAAAGAAGACGTTAAACAGTTGGAAGCAAAAATTTTATCATTAAAGAATGAAAATTCGGAACTGGAAACTCTGAATAGAGACCTAACAAAAGATCTGGAGAAACTAAATAAAAGCTTTGAAAACTTAGAAAAGAACGTAGATGTAATTATTAATGAAAAGTCATCACTTGAAAATGATAATTCTTCTCTTAAGAAAAGTTTAGACATTTCTATTATTAAATTACATGAATACGAAATCGAGAAATGCGAGTTAAAAGATGCTATCGATATGCTTCGTAAGGAGTATAAAGAGAAATTAGATGAAAGTGAGAATAATAATAAAAATCTAGAAACAATTATCATCAATCTGAAACAAGAAATTATCCAGAAGAATATAAAAATTGAAGAAATTGAGGGTTTAGAAGACACATTGAATTCCTATAAAAGTGAAGTCGATAAACTTAATAATTTGTTATCCTTAGCTAATGAGAATAATTCAAAAATAATCAATCGTACAGAGTATGAATTTCATCTCTATAAACAGTTTGAGAGTGAGAATTCTAAATTATACAAAGATGAAATGAAAAATATTCAAAATAGAATCAAATTTCTGGAAACTGAGAATGAAATATTGAAAGAAAAGCTTAAGAGAATTGATATGCCTGCAATAATTTCTGCAGATTCCGAACAGGTGATTCAAAATACGGCTTTCTCTCTCACTGAACAAGGAGAAAATGTTCATTATAAGCATGAATCAACACAAGGAAGTTCTAATCAAATATGCAATAACCTAAATAATAATTCCAATGCAATTAAAACTGAAAACGATCTTGACGTCAAGATTATACACCAGTCGAATCTGAAAGGAATTAATCTAATATCAAACGTAAAAGATTCCACTTGTCAAATGGGGCAATTATGGGAAGTCGGTACAAATCGACGACCCGTCGAAACAGTTTCAAGCGAAACGTCCCAAATTAATTTTGATTTCGAACAGTCTAAATTGATGGGAACAAAACTTAAAGAATTAGACGAATTAATTGTACAGAAAGATAAAATAATAAATGAAAAGGAAGACAAAATTAATTGCTTAACTTCTAAATTAGCAAGTAATAGCGAATCAAACATTCGGCTGAATGAAGAAAATGAAAATAAAGAGGAAATATTATTGATACTTACAAACCAAATGCAGAAATTTGAAAGCGAGCGAGAACAGTTTAAGTTAGAACATGAACAAATAATATCCAAAATGAATTTTCTAGCAAAAGAAAACACAACTATCAAAGAAAAACAGAAAGAAGAGAGAGAGAAGTTTGAGGAAATCTTGAATACTGAAAAAATGGAGAAGGAACAGAAAGAAATTGAGTGTATTAAACTTAAATCGAAGATTCAAGAAGTCGAACAAACATTAAAAAATCAGATCGATTGCTTAGAATCATTAAAAAAAGAGAGAGATCTTTTATCGGAGACAAATGGTAATCTTACCTTGAAGTTAATAGAACTTCAAGATTTAATTAATATTAAAATTGCTGACGAAAAAAAGGTGCTAAGTAATGCAGAAGAAAATGAATTAAACCAGCTTCAGTTACAGAAAATGAATATAAAATCAGAAAAATTAGAAAATCAAGCCTTAAATTATAATTTATCGAATAACTGCGACACGAAAGACATTAAAAATAAGATGGTGATTTGTGTAGAAAATGAGCAGATGGATTTAATTCAGAATAAATTAAAGGAAAATTGTGCGCAACAGACGAAAGAAACATCTGCATCTCGGGACATAAAAATTGAAATGCTTACCGTTAAAGAAAATAATGATGATAAAGAAAACAATTTATGGAAAATTAACATTGGAAATCATTCAAATAAAGAGAAAATTCAACATGAAAAATTACCGAAACAGATAAATTACATTGAAAACTCTAAAGAATTGTGTAAGGAACTAATTCATCAAACTGAATATAAAAACTACTACCATAATAATAATTTAGTTGCAGAAGGTGCGTGCTTAAATAGTAATCAATTGGAAAGAATAGATTTGAATCAGGTAAGAGCTTGCACCAGTAATGACATTAACAAACAGCAAGAAGTATTGCAACTTACTGTACAGATTCCAAAAGACGTAAATCAACAAACCATTTTAACACAAATTAATGAATTAAAAGATCAGTTTAGTTTATTAGTATCAAAGTTTAATTACTTCCAAACTAATAATTCAGAGTCATCTCACCAGAACGAGAAACAAAAGGAATTCGAACTCAAACTAAAATGTCTCAATGAACAGATTTCGGCTCTGTTAATGCAACTTCAGTTAAGCGAAACTCAGAAGCAGACGTTTATGAGAGAAATCGAAAGTTTATCTTTAGAAATTCAGAGTTTGAGGAATGCGAATGAAGAGTTGAGACGACGTAAATATTTCCTAGAAAGTAAAGTCAATAGTCTTGAAAAGGAGCAAAAGGATGCAGATAAAGAAAACACTTGGCTGAGAGAGAAATTGCACTCGTTGGAGACAAAAAATGAAAATTTAAATTTTGAAAAGGACAGTTTGCAGAATAAGCTCAACTTGACGAATCAGGAAAAGGAGAGGTTATTGAATCAAATTAAAGAAGAAGAAACAAGTAAAAAAGAAATGGAAAAAGCACATTCGGAAGAAATACAAAAGATGAAGAAAGAAGAACACGTATGTATTATATGTAATAATTACAAATAACCCGATAATTACTTTAAATATGAAACAAATAGCCGAATTCCTTTAGCGTTCTTTATTTATTATTATTATATTTAACAAGAGATGGTGGTGTGGCTGCCTCGCTCTCACCAAATTACTTAGTACTTAGTCCAGTAATAGAATCCGGCTATTGATTTGGTATTTATATTGCATATTTTATCATTTCAATCAAATTTTCAACATTTGAGACATGACCATTTTAATCTGCCATTTTTAAATATAAGGATATTTGGTGCATCTAGATGACCAGTAGCTAAATAGGCAAATTTCTTACAAAACTGGCCGTATTGTTACTCGGTTGTTTTTTGGATGAATTCACTTATTGAAAGATGGCAATTGATTTTCCAGTATAACATTTACCACTTACCTTTTGTTGTTTTTAACTACAGTTGATCCCCCTAATAACACTGTTGATAATTCTGTATTATATAAATTCCATGTTGTACGAGTCACTTAGATTTTACAAATATGTGAGCCATTCACAACTCGGCACACTTATTTGTAATACCTAAGTGACTCGTACAACATTGAATTCATATAAAACGGAATTATCAACAGTGTTATAGCGGGATCGACTGTAGTCTTTTATAAAATAACAAATTCTTTCCGTAACAAATGGCATCAAAAGTGAATAAGGACAAAATGGAAAGTGCTGTTCGATGTCTTGTTTAATTTTAAATTTCTTTTGTTTTGGGATGTTTTGAACTATTATGACTTTTCTGTTTACATTGCTTATTTCTAATTGATACAGTCAAATAATATTAGAAAATATTTCAATGTACGATTTTTGCATTGTGACATTGTTATTGCCGAATCGTGCACCTTTTCAAATTCTCAACCTTGTGTCTCCACCTCGTTAAGTGTAATTTTCATTGTTTTAAGGTACTTCAGTTTAGTGCCACTCTCAATTGAATGTACACAGTAAAAAGAAAGGCAAAATGGTGATACTAAATTGAAATTTATGTATGTTTTCCTATTTGCTGCTTCTTGAAAGGTGTTTGAGTAACAAAAAAATGGCTAATTAATCCTAATAATGGGTTTAGAACAGCGTTTCCCAAACTTTTCAGACTACTACCCCTTTTAGTGCATATATTTGTTTTTTCAAAATGAATTATTTGTCTCCCTTTTCTTTCAACACCTCTCCTGCCCCTTGCCTTCCAGCACTTTCTTGAGTCTTCTATCACCTTCAAGGGGCTTGTAGCACTCATTTTGGGAATAATGGCTCTAGAATGTTTTGGTATAGATGAAGTTAAAGCATGATAGCCACAGTGTGTTGTTTTGACTACTTTGGAATCGAGGCAAAAAGGTTTATCAGTTTTCTGTCTAGTTGGGTTATTTTTTACTAATATTGATAGGAACTTTTGATCTTGTGTGAAACTCATTTAAAGTTTAAGCTGAATATGTCTGTGTAAGATTGTTCGTATAGTCTTGATCATTGATAATGTGTTCGTAGAATGCCCATATACAAAGATTTCAAATTTTCTACAACTTCATAGCAGTCAAAAAGATTGCTACAGTAATTCCATTATGGCAAGCTATAAACAGCCATATCAAATTGTTATATTCCATTAATTGACACGGAAATATTTTTTCCCATAGTGTATCTATGTGCATTAGTATCTGTTAAAGGGGAATACCATAAGAAACTTCGGTTCTTCATTATGGGCTGTCACTTCGGCCCAATATGATGAGCCACAACAAGCGTCCTCCTATCCTATATTGATGTTATTTTAATATAAATAAAAAAACGAATTTATTTAATTTTATTAATAAAACCCTTAAAACATTTAATGTAGAATCAAAGGAAGAAAACTGTAACCAAGTTTAATAAAGAAATGTGTGAACTTCAGTTAAGAGTCAAAGAATCAGAATTAAAAAATTTACAAATTCATCAGGAATTTAAAGCCTTATTACACAAATATGAAAATTCAAACGAGTTAGTAACCAAGCTGAAAGATGAAGAGAAGGGTTTAAAAAAAGAATGCGAAAGGTAAGTCTCTTAATGATTATTTATTGCTTTTTTTTACTTAATATATAAATTATTGTCAAATTTTATTATCATTTGTTAGGCTGAATAACTTGCTGAAAGATAAGAGTAATGCTGACAGACTGAAGTTTTCCGAAAGCGACTTGTCCACCACACGGAGTACCTTGGAGAAACAGAACAAAGAATTGAATTTGTTAAAAGACAAACTGGCGGAATTACAGAACGAAAAGAATGCACTTAAAGGACAAATAAGACATCAGGAATTACTTTTAAATAAAGAAGTTGAACAGGTATTCTTTAAATTTAGAATATGGACACTTTCTGACTTATTACATAATATGCAAATTAGATAAACTTCCATCATAAAAAGGATTAATAGAATTTATTAACTTATAAAGTGAATTTAATTGTCAACTCTAATGATTCTTGTTGCGTTATCTCTTACAACTTCCACATAGTAACTGCCCTTTAGACAACATTTTAATTATGGTATTAAAGTATATAGTGAGCTTAGGATCAATTTACACTTGCATTAAGGTTCTGATTATATAAAGATGGTTTGACACTTTCAGTATTTGCCAATTGCCAAATAATTCCATATTCGTCCTCTTTGATTTGGCACAGTGTAGTGACAAGGAGTGGAAAATGGCAAATACTGAATATTCTTCACACACAAATCATCCACACTACTCGGTATTAACCAAATGTTTACTTGGGATTTGGCAGATACCAAATGTATGGAGCTGTTTAAGGATTTTTAGCATGATTTGGGCACCAAATACACTGTGCCAAATTGCAACTCCTGACATGTACTCTTTCATATCTCTAAGGTGTGCAGCCGTTGACAGTAGTGTGATTTTATAGACGAGGCACAGTCTCGTCACTCGTAAAAAACCAAGCAATTATTTATTGTGACATCGTCACAATGCTGATCTGCAATTTTTTAAATTTTGATGCACAGTACTATTGATTTTAGTAGTGTCTTGCCGAAGGACATTTTCAGTAGGGCAAAGGGCCCTTGGTCCCAACCCTAAAACACTATCTACAAAGGAAGAAATAAAGCCACCATCCCTCACATATTTTGTAAGAATGACACCAACAACTACAATATGGTAACAAGCATCAGAAATCTTCTGGAATTCCACTTTCCAAACGACAACTTGGAGGAGGACCTGGATTACCAGAAAACCATAAGGACAGAGACTGAAAACTACACTGGAAATAGCATGATAAATGGTTCTCTTTTCTCGAGGTGAGGGATGCTATACACTCTCTAGCCAATAAGAAGGCACTGGGAGTGGACGGCATCACTGCCAAAATGGTCAAACAAGCTTTCAATGATGTCCCAGTTGCATTCTTCACCTTCTTCAATGCTTGCTTATCCACCAGCTACTTTCCGAACCAATGGAAGGTGGCAAGCATAAAGTTCATACCCAAGGTCTCTAAACCAGTTAGTGAAAAAGACTATAGACCAATTAGTCTCCTCCTTGCTCTTGGGAAGGTTTTGTATAGATTACTAATAGGGAGAATAAATTGGCACCTTGCTATCACTAAAAGCCATCACATCGATCAATATGGCTTTAAAAGGTGCAGCTTGATGGTCACTGCCATCCAAAGAGCTAAGGATTTTATCCTGGATGCTTGGCAGGAAGAGTGCCATGCTTTTCTTATCAGCGTGAACTTTAAAAAGGTGTTCGACCACCTCTGGTGGCCGGCAGTCTTAAACAGATTATAAATATTAAGGGGGTACCTTCTATTCTGTAATCTCACAAAAAGTTACTTGAGCAACAGAAAAGCAGGTTTCTTCACTAACACGTTTAATGTGATGAAGAAAGTCAATCACGGCTGTCCTTAAGCTTTCCATTGTGGGCCAGGCATTTGGAACCTTGTCTACGACAGCCTCTTGAACATAGACACCAATAACGACAAGAATCTTAGAATTCAAGGGTTTGCTGATGACACTCTCATCCTCCCTCCTAAAACCGCATGGTGTGACCATGCGGTTTCCAGCCGTGCAGGCTGGAAATTGCATGGCAACCGCAACGGCTGTTCCCATTAACTAGTAAAACCCCCTTTGAAAACTGGTGTGAATGCAACCACAACTAGAAACAAAAAGTTTGTTCTACTCGCAATGATTGCAAACATGCATCCAATCAACAAATGCCTTTGTGTCACATCATATGGTGATAACATTGAAAATAGTTCATCATGGCGGATAGTTAGAGGATTAATACTTTTACAGAATCGAGATTGATCAAGCTTATTCAGGCTCGTGAATACCTGTGGGATTTTAATTCTTCATTTTATCGAAGATTTTATCTTTTTGTGTATTTTTGCCAGCTCTGTTAAAATAATTGCCTTTTTTTCTTTTATTCATTCCAGAAAAGGAACTGCTTGCTATTTTAATAAGGAAATTCTGTAAATACTCTGAAGTAGAATGTAAAATGTCGGCAAACTCATGAAAGTAGTCAAAAACAAGCTACTGTAATTTTATCGGTATATTATAGGGTCACATGTTTCTGAGTTGCAATGTCAACGAACAATGTGGGACCACGAGAAGACGTGCATGACTAGCACTTGTTTCCAGTTGCAGTCGCCTGCATGGCTAGAAATTGCATAGTGTGACCAGGGCTTAAGGCACAGGAACTGCAACGAGCTTCAGAGAAAGGCAAACACGATTCTGCAGGAAATCCTGGAGTGGAGTAATATCGATAAATTACCAATTAACCATAACAAGTGCAAGGTGCTGGTCTGCACAAGGAGGGCTAACAGGAAACAACTGCAGTGCCCACTTGGTCTTTACATGGATAAATCATAAAATCAAAATAACTTCTCATCTCCAGTACCTTGGTGTTTTCATTGATCCACTAAGTTGGAAATTCCATGTAGAAGAGATGTGCAAAAAATGAAGCAAAGAATTAACATAATGCACCATACAGCCTGTAACACCTGGGGCCTTAGCAGCAGGAACACAAGGATCATTTATAAGGGGGGCTATTAAGCCTGCTATGCTCTATGCTGCTCAGGTATGGGGCAAGAAGGCTGGCCTCGTTCACACTAAGAAGAAAATTCTGTCTGTCCAGAGGGGCATGGCCATTCGGATATCCAAAACATACCAGACCGTCCCAACTGATGCCCTCCTTGTCATTACAAATATTATACCGATCCATTTAAAAATCAAGAATATTGTTTGGAGATGGAAAATCATAAAGACAAACTACGACATCACTGAGGACATGTGTCAATTTATAAAACAAGGTGACTATCCCCCAGACTGCCAGAACCTCATTCGTGATATAAAACAATACAAATTAGACAATTACCCTACTGGAATTGAAACCATGACCCATCCAGCTGAACTAAGCAAGATAAAAATTAACATTAACAATAAAGAAGACGATAAAGCCGACTAGTAAGTTTTTACAGGCAGATCCAAGAGTGAAACTGGAACAGGGGCAGTGATAGTCATCTAAAGTGCCTCTAGCCAAATTACCCACCAGCAGTATTTTAAGCTCCAACAACCAGGCGGAGCTCTGGGCCATGTAGAGAGCACTTACTTCTATTACCAATAAACACACACACCTCCAGGGAAGCATAAGAAGCTTCAATACTGATAGCAGGTACTAGTATGTCCTTTGTACCCTAGAAGGGAAAGGGTAGAGTACCAGAATGATATCAAAGCTAAACACCTTGATAGAAATCTAAGCAAGCATAAAAATATTTCCCTCATCTGAGTCCCTGGCCACAAGGTAGTCATTGGAGTCAAGGGAGATCTACTATTTAGTAGCCATCCTAGCCAAAAAAGCACTCTGTTACTATTATACGTACTGTAAATACTTGGTTGTCTTTAAAATATGTGATGCGGGCAATCAGAAGAACCCCACTTCCCTTCCTCTTTCCCTCCCATCCCTCCCCCAACCAATCCTTTCCCCCTTTTTCTCTATGGGGCTAAGACAGCCTTCCTTCTTTGTTTCAAGTAGTGTCTTGCTTCTGTACATCTTACTTTTCCTGTTAACAAGAGTGTCATGCCAGTCATCTATATAACTCCATTCAGGAGAAAATATTTGAATTGAAATAACATGACTGCTGGTCCAAACCAGAAGTTTGTATTTACAGTAGTTAATCAAGGCCTCCGGCTCCTAAGTTTTCCATATCTGGTCTCGGTTTTATCTGTCAAACTCCATTCTTGAGATTAAGAAAGGACAGAGGCCAGTGGGAAATTATACATCTGCAGTTTTAAAATTGTCAACAATATTTCTTTGGTGACAATTTTAAAACTGTTCCACTTACCATTAACTTTTAAAAAGTGGCTCTAAACTCCTGCATAGAATTAAAGTTTTTCTCAGAAGTCTTCAATGTTCCCTCTTATAAACTACCATATGTAAACATTGAACCATTTTACAGTCCTTTGATTGTTCTTGATATGCAAATAAGTGTAAAATATCCCTAATGATTGGAATCATCATAAAATTTCTCCATTTTTAGATGCATCTTTTAAAAATCTTTAAGTGATTTGTCTATATGCATCATACATAACTTAGATATGTTTCATTAGATTATACTGACTTAGTGATCAAATTTTCTTTAAATTAATTTGAAATGAGTGTCATATATTTAAGAGAAATAAATTCTTTCAGATAACAATCTTATTAAAACTCTACAAATACAAACGTCTATAACTAAAGGAAGATTTAAGCCTGCAATTTGGCAAATTTGGAAACAATAATTAACAAATTTTGCAGATTTTATTTAATTTACTCAATAAAATATTAATGTATCTTTCAGAAAAAGTGCTTAGGAGTTCAGCTGAAACAAGCAGAAAACGAACTGAGAGATTTGAGATTCCAGTGCTATAATGCTAGCGTCAAGTACGACACGTATTCTTCGAGGCAGAGTATGTCTTACTCTTACAATCAAATCAGAAATTCATATCTGTGCAGGAGAAAATCTTCAAGTAAGTACCAAATGCTTGTTAACGTTAAAAGAAATATAAGAAGAATTATCAAAAATAAGTTTTAATCAATTGGGCGGATGAGGTAATAAAGGCATTTGCTTGCTGCTCTGATGACCCAAATTTATGTCTGGGTTAGAGCATTGGAAATTTTTATGAATGGTTTTAACCAGATACATTAGATTTTGTACAAGGTGTCCAAAAAGTTACTTTGTTTAATGTCTCCCAGCGGTCTCTAAGTCAGGGAGTGAAGTCTGGAGATATAACGAGCCGGATTCTGAGGGAGATTGTACTATTGGAAAAGAAGTCTTTCAAAAACTGTAGTCCAAAAACCAGAACGTCTGCGAGAGATCAGTAATGCCGTCTACTGCAAAGCAGAAACTCGGGGATACAACTTGAGTCTTGTATGCAATGCTGCATTTATAATTTTAATGTCATTACAAGTTTCTCGCTGCATGCAACTTTTTGGACACTTGGTACTTCATCATCCACCAAGTCTACTGTAGATCTGGCAAAAACTACATTGATTGTGGGGGGAAAGGAACTGAGCAGTAAGGTTGTTTGTTCAAAGAAAACAACTTACAAAGACAAGTTTGTAAAAAAAATTGTTATGAAGGATGTTTAAAATTAAATCAAAACGTAATTTTATACTGAGCTTTTCAACAATTATTTATGAACAATTTCAGGTCATGACGAAAAGGATACGGGTTTAAGAACCATGTCGCATCTCAATGAGTAAGTATTGGTTTTATTACTAAGATTTCTCTTAAATCATAGTGATTTACATGTGTGAGATAAGCAGGGGGTCAGAGGTTAATCCCTTCTGACCACTTAATCTGCATGGGTTGGTAAAACCCGATCTCGGAGTAGTCGGATGGTTTAGGAGGGCAAATCGAGTGGGGAGTACGCTGGTAAGTTGGCAGGTGTCCTTTCAATGACAGACGACAGGTTTAACAAAATAGCAAAGCATTTATTGAATAATTAAACTAGGTTACCTGACGTGATAATAATATTAAGTTTAAATGTGGTTAAATATGAGTTAACTATACAGGGGCCACTCTTACAGCTCTAACGGCTATTTCGAGAGCTCGTTAACATTCACCAAGCTCTAAAATACAAATACTTCTATGAGTATATGACTGATATGAGTTCATTGAATGGGCCATAGGAATTGTAGTCGGCACAGGAACTGTAGAATGACGTTGGAATTTTGAAGTTGTGGTCTGTTGTGTGGCGATGTCCTTTCAGTTGCTGTGTCCGGTGTATGGAGTCAACATGCACACATAACAAGCATAACTTCCTTTGGATCACCTTGAGCTTCCAGGGGCTTGAGCTTTTATACTGTCTTTGTGGGAAAGGAGTCATGTGATCGACTTCTGTTGACATTAACGGTGCATTCCGATCAACCAAGTGTCAACTTTCCCACCTAATTGTGAAAACAAACGGTGACCTCCAATATAATTCTCACCAAGAGCGGGTTTTTTCCATCGGAGTTGTTTACAAATTTTTCCCGACAACTATAAAAGTCGTGGATCTCGCACATGATTATGAAGAACAATTTAGCTGGATATAAACTAAATTGATAGTTATTATTATTTTTTTAATTTATTGTATAAGTGACAATTATCCGATGTTAGGACTTTTGTAACCTTATCTAAATGTTTACAAAAGTAACAAAGATGACAATAAAAGTTTGACTGTCCGAACTCTTATCATCATGGGATTGTTGGGTTTGCTTAGATTAAAAATACATTAGGTTTGTAATTTTATTTTGAAAATGCAATAATTTGTATACATTGTTTTTACCATATTAAGATAATTTACATTATTTTAAAAGCAACAAATATTGACTCAAATTATACCAAATGAAATATTAAAATTCTACTTGTGCTTGTTTATGATATAAGACAACATTTAATACAGCTAATGGCTGTATAATACAATACCAGGCCAAATATCTGACAAGCTCGAGACTAGAAGCGGTACGGGTTTCTGGATAGGGGCTAAATGACGGAAAGAATAAAACTGCTGACATACGGTGTATTAAAAACATACTGGAACTGGCATTATGCAACATTTATGACATGGAACCAAAACAAAGTAACCATTTTGTGAACTAAAGCTGTACTGCAGCTCACCAGAACTAGCTATTTTCAAAATAGTAGGTAATTCTGGAAGCTGGATATTTTGTCCATTACTGTAGTTGCAAAATTTCTTATAACTTTGATTAATCTGCAATTTGATTAGAGAATCACTTAATAAGTTGTTATACTATATTAGTTACAAAATAGAATCCTAAACTATTTTATATACAAAATACATCTAAAGGCGTGTCCACGCTATTCTGATCGGCAAGGCCGAATATGTTGGATGTTCCTGTCTGTTTGTGCCAGTTGGCATGGCAAATTCAAGCCAAATCTTCTCATCCTTGAATTATACGAGGTCTGTTCAAAAAGTATCGGACTTTTATTTTTACCACGTAAACCAATGATGCGCGGGAGGCCTCTTTCGGTGGAGTTGTGGAGGGGACAGTCATGCACAGCCCTGAATTTTTTCCCGCCTGCAGGAAGTGTTAGTCGTTGGCCGTCGGCCTATGAGTGAGGACATGTAGCGAGCTCTCGTCAGATTCCACTAAGTTGGAAAATGACTGAACAACGTGAGCAGCGGCATTACATCAAATTTTGCCAAAAACCTTGGCGATACCCGAGCGTAAACCATTCGCAAGATTCAGCAGGCTTTCGGAGACGATCCTCGAGGCCAGAAAAAACGCGGCAGGTCCGCAGCAATATCAAGGTCATGTTGACAGTTTTTTCGACTCTCATCGGGTGGTGTGTCCTGAGTACGCACCACAGGGCCTAAACATTGCAATGGAGTACTACCAGGAGGTCCTTCGTCGTCTTTGTGATGCTATGCGATGCAAACGACTGGATCTATGGTCGATCAAAACTTGGCAGCTCCATCGTGATAACCTTGTACCTCAAAATCAATTTGTATCAAAATTTGTACCTCAAAATCAATAAATGTATTTTTGCCGACCAAAGGTCCGATACTTTTTGAACAGACCTCGTATATACCAATTGATCAGAGCTAACATAGACATTTTAAACATGTACAGTACATGGTGACACCTTAACTTTTCTGCATAGTCCATTATCAAGTCCTTCATCTACTCACTTCCTCTATGAAGACTTGAGTGTGCCTAAAATCTATGCTGTTAAGGTTCACAACAATGAATAGTACTTAAAATTACTTGTAAAGAAGTAGAGGCCGCTTGAATGTCTTCCTTGTTGCACGTTAAGACTGTGCCTTCTGATATGTGGATGCACAAGAGATCTTCAACAAACTAATTGGCATAACATGGATACAATATAATGTTTATCTTCGAGCGTAAACAGTAAAAGAAGAATGGATGAACTGAATTGCATAAATTTATAATTGTCAGTAATCTTAACATTATGATTATCGTCCAGTTACCTAAATACAGTATATTAAGCCTGGGTGTTTATAAATGTATATTGTTTGATTTTGAAAACATTTAACCACTTTAATATAGAAATATTTCATTTTTATTTATTTGTTTTAATTTTAGAGCGACAAAATTGGAGACGACGTTTGGAGCCGATCACAGTTTGTCTTCAAGTTCCTATACCGAAAATAATCGCTCAAATCTTGCATCTACTCCACATCGACAAGTTCCAGGTAATATTGTTTATTAGTTTATAATAGATGACGTTATTTATATTGTGGAGCAAGAAGACTGTTATACGTGTTATGATAAATAAATGTTTCAAGATACTGATATTACATCAATGATAAAAAGGAGTGAACATTAGATGAAGGTATGAAGTGATATGTTTGATTTTTGTGGTTGGTTCCATTGCTGGTACTTTTTGGGACAGCAAGTCCATTACTCATTTGACTAGGCCTGCAATGGGGCCAGGTAATGATAGATGGTGCCCAATATCCGGATGGACTACCTGGAAAAATTCCTGGGGTTTTTTGACCCATCTAGATTTAATCCCAGATTTACCAGAGTATTAGGATGCTAACTTAGCCACTTGACCATCTGGTCATCTTGTATAGAATATTAATATAGTTTTGATGCAGTTTATCTTGTCACACTTTATAAAAATGTTTTAATAAAATCATATGTTCCATAGCAGGTACAGGATCTCAGTTTATGTGCGAAGACGAAGAAGGCGAATTCATGAACCAGAGCCACCTCAGTGATTTGAAAGCCGGGCGGTGTAATATCAAAGATCAGCAGCTAGTAAGGATCAGCGAGCTTCAAAGACGAAACACGCTCTGCCTCCCCCATCTTCAAAGTTCCTATCCTGTTGAAACTCAAATGCATTCCATTGCCGAATTTACAGACGACGCTCTGAGAAAAGGGACTGCGGTCGAGGACAAAATTTTAAAAGTGGTAGATTCAAACAGCAAAATACCCATCAAAGACAGGCAAGTCAGAAGTAAATCGTCGTCCACCAAACGTAAAGTCATAGAAGAAAGAGATCCCAAATCTACGAAAGTGAGTGAACTTTTTATTTATTAGTTACATAATAGTGACCTGTTGCATAGGGTGAGATTAATCCTACATTTAAAAGTTTACTTCTACAGCTTGAGAGTTTAAGATCTTATTTATCAGTTGTTATAAAATTAGTTTGGGAAGAAGTAGAATAATTTAGTTTTAAAAATAGTAAAAACTTTTTTTTATTTTTAATACATACATATTCATTCTTCAACATAATTATCATTTATTGTAATTTCTAAATGTTCAATCACTTTTGTGTTCTTTAGTCCATTTCCCTATGACAGCTTGAAATTTTTCATCAGATATCAAAGCATTGTTGATCTTTTTGCATCTGTTTCACTTTTAGAAGCAATCGAAAATGTGACTGTACCAGATCTGGGCCATAAGGAGAATGCAGAGTAACTTGCCACTTAAATGTCCTTATCATTTTCTTACTGCAGCATGATCTTGCATTATCACAATACAAAAATAAAAGACTGTTCTCTCTACTGATGCTAAAGTTTCATAATACACTTACTATTGTATATTCAAGTTCACGCTGCTAAACAAGAATTGATCAAAGAAAAATCTTTTTTTCCCCACATAATGCAAAAACTGATTGAATGTGTGAAAAATATGCTTGACTTGGCTTTCAGGTTATTTCAAAAGTAACCGAATTTTGTTGACGCAAGACACTGATGCATTAAAAACTATACATCTGGCTGCAATTTTACTCATTACAGTTTCATCTAATCCATGGTAGGGTTGGCTGCCAAGGATGGTAAATGGAGAATGATGCATTAACCGAATAATCTATGATAAATTGAGGATCGGGACTGGATTCAACCCCAATCTTTTGTGTCCGATTTTATTTCTTTATATGCAAGTCATCAAAACATAATACCATATTTACTCGCGTATAAGACGAGGTTTTTATTCATTTTTCACTGAATCAAAAGCCTAGGTCATCCTATACGTGCAAGTGAAGGATGCTTTGCATTTTTGCAGTGAACTATGTATTCACATTTTTAACCTGATGCTCGCTCTATGTTTAAAAACAAAAGTATTTTATCTGGGTCATTTGAATCCTTGAATAGCAATAGGAAAAGCAAAGCTTTTGAGTTGAATTCTAAAATCCCGATATAAGTTTAAATTTATTGCCAGGTGAAAGCAGATGATTATTTGGAAATCAGAATTCAAAGAAACTCATAAGTGTAATCAACGTAGAGTGGATTTGACTGTTAAGAATTGGCAAAAAAATTTCCGATTGTCCAGCTTTACATGAACAAATTATGTTGTTGCTTTTACAAAATTTTTCCTTAAATGCATGTAAATGCATACATTGTCCTGCAAAAATCACTTACAATTCTAATTTTATATCAAAATTTAAAATGCATTAATAAATCTAATTTTCTTTATTTTGATCTTTAAAGTCGCACCTCGTCCTATATGCAAGATTGTCTTATGTGCGAGTAAATACGGTATATTTACTAGCATTGGGTTATTGTACACTTCTTAATTTTATTTAGAAATGATTAAATTGAAAATTAAGGCTTAATTTTTAAAAAAATGCTAGACAGTTCTAAGTAGTTTTTAGAAACTTAATTTGACGAAAACAATTTTAAAATATTTTATTTCCATAAAGAACATGCAAAATTTGTTCTTCTAAGCTAATATTCTTAAACCAAAATTAAGAATAAATTATTTCAGCAGGCAAAATACACCATTCACCCTTCTACCTATCATAAACCTGGCCCTCCTACTCCGGGAAGGAAGAACGAAGAATCCTCCTCCAAGGCGACGCCGACGCCAAGAAAGAGGATCTTGTCAAACAAGGAAAACAATCCGACGGCCACCCCGAACACCCATCGTAGATTTAACTTCAAAACTCCTTCCAGCATCAAAAAATTATGGAAGTTGCGAAGAATTCACACACCCAAGAACGAAAAGGGTAGGAAGAATGGCAACGAATAACGGCAAAGGACACATATAACTTTTTGGTACAGGTAGATTTAAATTTTAAATGTTGATAACTTTTATAAATTAAATGTGTATATATTAAATTCTGGAAAAATGTTTAAATGGTTTAAATTGTGATGATATTTCTTTTATCATTCCAAAAATATTTTTACTTTTATTCCTATTGTGAGATACTGTTACAAGAATATTGTATTTTCTTTAAATAAAAGGTTTTAAATTTCAAACCAAAATTATTTTTCTCCCAACTCATCATCTAAATGAAAGGCTTAAAGGAAGACCCACTCATGAAAGAAATGGTTAGGGTCTGGAAGAAAAACTGCAATAATATGGTGGTCGATCATTGACTTCGCTCCCACCGGTTCCCACTTGTTTGGACCTCTAAACGCACTGTGATCGTGGATTTTGATAGAGATGGATAAAAGTGACTGTGTAAGATTAGCTATATGTCCAGCTGAGAGCTTTAGGAAGTTCCTTTTTATCCAGTTCATTTTATCATATTTATCAATCAATGTAAACAGATAACATGTGCTTCAAATCTTGCCACAGTATCTATCTGTTTACATTTTAGTTTATATAGGTCATTGATAATTTTTTCTATTCAGTTACAATGTTTCTTTGCTATATTGCTGCATCATTGTAGAGAAAGAAAGTTACATTTTAACTTCTCCACTTAATAGTGAATTGGAAAACGAATATTCAACAAATTCAACAAGCATTGACTACTGTGACAAGTGTTTTTGTTCTGTATTCCTCACTCACTCTCTTGTTTTTGTATTTGTTAATAACTTACTGTTCCATTGAGTTACAGACATTCAAGTTTGAAAAAAGTAAAACTTCTCTTTCTGGAAAATTCATTTTGGACATCAAATACAAAGTGTTTTGTAACCAAGTCTGATAACCATGAAGTTTTGGGTACCTCAAACATATTATTGCATCTCTTTATTCTTATTATGCTTTGATTGGTATAACTTTATCCGAGGTTAGTTCATTTGTGTATCTTTTTAAAAGCATCTTCTCACTTATCTCTTGCCAAAACTTTTACTTAGAAGATAAAAAGATTGTGTGTATATGTTTGGACAAATAGTACACTCCCTGCATTTTATTGTCATTTGCTTTCTACTCTCCTGTTTCATTTTTGTTATACGGGTTTCGATTTTCCATAACCGACATTTCTGTCGGTGGCAGAGTTTTCATTACTTACTGAGACCTTTATTTTCTTTCGCCACTTTCACATAAAACTGCACCCATAACCTGTTAGCTTCATAGGCAAGACTACATATCTAGTTTAGCCACACACATTATCTGAGCAGAATAGCTGGAAAAAAACATTGGAGCTCTCCAACATTTAGAAATATTTTTGTATTTTTATATAGGTATTCAATTCAATAATACAATCTTCATTTCCCATTTATGATGGACAATTTTAAATATAGTTTTTAACTTTTGAATATTTTAAAATGAATTTTCATGTATAAGATTTCAAATTACATAGTTTGCCATTTGTTTTAAAGATGAAATCGTGCAAATACACTTTGCATTCTTAAAGTACGCTACGCAAAGAGCAGTGTTAGGTATGTTATTGATTGCACGACAATGAATGCCTTAAGCATTTCAATGTTTTGCAGGCAATATTCATATATCACTTTGTTTACAAAATATCACAAATCCATTGTATTGCCCTTTGAAGCTATGAAGAGAATGCATGAATTAATCACTTGTATGATATCTTCAAAACATAGTTTGACATGCTATTTGAAATCTTGTACATAAACGTTGTTCCTTTGTCAATACCATATTCTATTCATAAACGTGGCTTTCTCATTGTTAAGATACTGAAATTTCTAATATTTTTTTTATATTTGAGATGAATTCTTTTAGTTTCACAGTAAGCAAGTCAACATTTCTGTGTAAATTATTTTATATCATACATACATACATATACAAAACAGTATACATTTATAAACAATAATTAAAAATTATGTGGCCAGGTTCTCGCATAATTCCAGACTTTCGGCGTCTGCGGTACAAGCTTTGCACGCAGTCTGTCCGTATTCGTCCTGAAAAAATCCCTCGGGACATGGAATACAGGAGGATACCTTAATCTCCCAGTACAGTCCTGGTGGGCAGGCCACTAATACAAAAGACAAACACAATTCATGTGCTTTTAAGTAATATTGAAATGTGATATATTTTAACTACATAGTTCAGTACAAGATATATTACTATTAAATTCTAATTAAACAAAAAAAATCTGATTTTAAGGACAAATTCAACTATGAATATAACATATGCGTGAGGTTTATCTATACGGCTTTGTGCACTTGGGTCTCATACACTTCCCTTGCCCATTCTTTGATAGGTGGCAGAAAGCCATATATAAAGTGTTTGGTTCTTTTCCCTCTCCTACATAGACTAAATTTCCTATGCCCAGAGGGATGCACTGTCAAGCATGAGGAACCCCATCTTTAGCTATCTGTGGAGTAGTCTCACAAAATTGCTTGATATATAAACCATAGAGAGATCGAATAGTGCAGACAGACAGAATATTGTTTTTAGTCTTGTGGCTGCTATAAAGCTAAAGAACTACCTATGAAGATAGATAACTTAGAAAAGAGAATTTAGTTGTAGGTTGAGGTTATAGATACACACTAGAGTTTATAAGCAAAAACAATGGATTATTATAGGATTAGATAGCTTCTAACTACCCTGCTGCCTACAAGGATTACCAAGAACATAGCAGTAAGTGCCATCTGAAGCATGACTGCCTGGAAAATTAGCTTCAGAGTTCTATTGATACATTTCCCAAAGTAATATTAAGGATACAACTGGCTTTGGAATAGGTATATTGACATTATTCAATAGAAAATACACAACAACCTACAAATAACCAATAACTGGTGCAAACGTTTTTGATGCCCCCTCTTGGGCTCTTCTTTAGGCTTGTTTTTATATCTTCCATTGTAACTGGATTCTTTAATTCGAATGTTTATAAAAATTTGAAATTTTTTCAGAAAAAGACAAGTGGAAGGAATCCATGAGCTATTTGAAATATATTTTTACCAATGGGGATTTGTTATGTGCACAATACCTTATTTAAATTTACCGTCTATGAGAATTGCCATGCTGTAGAGAGATTCATTTCTTCTTGAAAATAATGCATGTGGATTTGTGGTCGGCTTTAAAGATTTCCATTGCTTCCAAAGTTCTTAGTTGCCCTTGATGTTGGGTGGTGCGGATAACATGTGCTTCGTCGAAGATAGGTGTGATGCCCAGGTTTGTTGCATATGTAGATAGGGCTGTCATACATTTATTATGAGTGATGTAGGATTTATGCTCTTTTATTCTTGTGGAGATTTCTTAAGGAGATATTCCCAATTGCACAAAGGTATCTCCTTAAGAAATCTCCACAAGAATAAAAGAGCATAAATCCGACATCACTCATAATAAATGTATGACAGCCCTATCTACATATGCAACAAACCTGGGCATCACACCTATCTTCGACGAAGCACATGTTATCCGCACCACCCAACATCAAGGGCAACTAAGAACTTTGGAAGCAATGGAAATCTTTAAAGCCGACCGCAAATCCACATGCATTATTTTCAAGAAGAAATGAATCTCTCTACAGCATGGCACAGCATGGCAATTCTCATAGACGGTAAATTTAAATAAGGTATTGTGCACATAACAAATCCCCATTGGTAGAAAATATATTTCAAATAGCTCGTGGATTCCTTCCACTTGTCTTTTTCTGAAAAAATTTCAAATTTTTAAAAACATTAGAATTAAAGAATCCAGTTACAATGGAAGATATAAAAATAAGCCTGAAAAAGAGACCAGAAGGGACATTGAAAATGTTCGCCGATCCCCCCCGGAANAACTTCCTTTGGATCACCTTGAGCTTCCAGGGGCTTGAGCTTTTATACTGTCTTTGTGGGAAAGGAGTCATGTGATCGACTTCTGTTGACATTAACGGTGCATTCCGATCAACCAAGTGTCAACTTTCCCACCTAATTGTGAAAACAAACGGTGACCTCCAATATAATTCTCACCAAGAGCGGGTTTTTTCCATCGGAGTTGTTTACAAATTTTTCCCGACAACTATAAAAGTCGTGGATCTCGCACATGATTATGAAGAACAATTTAGCTGGATATAAACTAAATTGATAGTTATTATTATTTTTTTAATTTATTGTATAAGTGACAATTATCCGATGTTAGGACTTTTGTAACCTTATCTAAATGTTTACAAAAGTAACAAAGATGACAATAAAAGTTTGACTGTCCGAACTCTTATCATCATGGGATTGTTGGGTTTGCTTAGATTAAAAATACATTAGGTTTGTAATTTTATTTTGAAAATGCAATAATTTGTATACATTGTTTTTACCATATTAAGATAATTTACATTATTTTAAAAGCAACAAATATTGACTCAAATTATACCAAATGAAATATTAAAATTCTACTTGTGCTTGTTTATGATATAAGACAACATTTAATACAGCTAATGGCTGTATAATACAATACCAGGCCAAATATCTGACAAGCTCGAGACTAGAAGCGGTACGGGTTTCTGGATAGGGGCTAAATGACGGAAAGAATAAAACTGCTGACATATGGTGTATTAAAAACATACTGGAACTGGCATTATGCAACATTTATGACATGGAACCAAAACAAAGTAACCATTTTGTGAACTAAAGCTGTACTGCAGCTCACCAGAACTAGCTATTTTCAAAATAGTAGGTAATTCTGGAAGCTGGATATTTTGTCCATTACTGTAGTTGCAAAATTTCTTATAACTTTGATTAATCTGCAATTTGATTAGAGAATCACTTAATAAGTTGTTATACTATATTAGTTACAAAATAGAATCCTAAACTATTTTATATACAAAATACATCTAAAGGCGTGTCCACGCTATTCTGATCGGCAAGGCCGAATATGTTGGATGTTCCTGTCTGTTTGTGCCAGTTGGCATGGCAAATTCAAGCCAAATCTTCTCATCCTTGAATTATACGAGGTCTGTTCAAAAAGTATCGGACTTTTATTTTTTCCACGTAAACCAATGATGCGCGGGAGGCCTCTTTCGGTGGAGTTGTGGAGGGGACAGTCATGCACAGCCCTGAATTTTTTCCCGCCTGCAGGAAGTGTTAGTCGTTGGCCGTCGGCCTATGAGTGAGGACATGTAGCGAGCTCTCGTCAGATTCCACTAAGTTGGAAAATGACTGAACAACGTGAGCAGCGGCATTACATCAAATTTTGCCAAAAACCTTGGCGATACCCGAGCGTAAACCATTCGCAAGATTCAGCAGGCTTTCGGAGACGATCCTCGAGGCCAGAAAAAACGCGGCAGGTCTGCAGCAATATCAAGGTCATGTTGACAGTTTTTTCGACTCTCATCGGGTGGTGTGTCCTGAGTACGCACCACAGGGCCTAAACATTGCAATGGAGTACTACCAGGAGGTCCTTCGTCGTCTTTGTGATGCTATGCGATGCAAACGACTGGATCTATGGTCGATCAAAACTTGGCAGCTCCATCGTGATAACCTTGTACCTCAAAATCAATTTGTATCAAAATTTGTACCTCAAAATCAATAAATGTATTTTTGCCGACCAAAGGTCCGATACTTTTTGAACAGACCTCGTATATACCAATTGATCAGAGCTAACATAGACATTTTAAACATGTACAGTACATGGTGACACCTTAACTTTTCTGCATAGTCCATTATCAAGTCCTTCATCTACTCACTTCCTCTATGAAGACTTGAGTGTGCCTAAAATCTATGCTGTTAAGGTTCACAACAATGAATAGTACTTAAAATTACTTGTAAAGAAGTAGAGGCCGCTTGAATGTCTTCCTTGTTGCACGTTAAGACTGTGCCTTCTGATATGTGGATGCACAAGAGATCTTCAACAAACTAATTGGCATAACATGGATACAATGTAATGTTTATCTTCGAGCGTAAACAGTAAAAGAAGAATGGATGAACTGAATTGCATAAATTTATAATTGTCAGTAATCTTAACATTATGATTATCGTCCAGTTACCTAAATACAGTATATTAAGCCTGGGTGTTTATAAATGTATATTGTTTGATTTTGAAAACATTTAACCACTTTAATATAGAAATATTTCATTTTTATTTATTTGTTTTAATTTTAGAGCGACAAAATTGGAGACGACGTTTGGAGCCGATCACAGTTTGTCTTCAAGTTCCTATACCGAAAATAATCGCTCAAATCTTGCATCTACTCCACATCGACAAGTTCCAGGTAATATTGTTTATTAGTTTATAATAGATGACGTTATTTATATTGTGGAGCAAGAAGACTGTTATACGTGTTATGATAAATAAATGTTTCAAGATACTGATATTACATCAATGATAAAAAGGAGTGAACATTAGATGAAGGTATGAAGTGATATGTTTGATTTTTGTGGTTGGTTCCATTGCTGGTACTTTTTGGGACAGCAAGTCCATTACTCATTTGACTAGGCCTGCAATGGGGCCAGGTAATGATAGATGGTGCCCAATATCCGGATGGACTACCTGGAAAAATTCCTGGGGTTTTTTGACCCATCTAGATTTAATCCCAGATTTACCAGAGTATTAGGATGCTAACTTAGCCACTTGACCATCTGGTCATCTTGTATAGAATATTAATATAGTTTTGATGCAGTTTATCTTGTCACACTTTATAAAAATGTTTTAATAAAATCATATGTTCCATAGCAGGTACAGGATCTCAGTTTATGTGCGAAGACGAAGAAGGCGAATTCATGAACCAGAGCCACCTCAGTGATTTGAAAGCCGGGCGGTGTAATATCAAAGATCAGCAGCTAGTAAGGATCAGCGAGCTTCAAAGACGAAACACGCTCTGCCTCCCCCATCTTCAAAGTTCCTATCCTGTTGAAACTCAAATGCATTCCATTGCCGAATTTACAGACGACGCTCTGAGAAAAGGGACTGCGGTCGAGGACAAAATTTTAAAAGTGGTAGATTCAAACAGCAAAATACCCATCAAAGACAGGCAAGTCAGAAGTAAATCGTCGTCCACCAAACGTAAAGTCATAGAAGAAAGAGATCCCAAATCTACGAAAGTGAGTGAACTTTTTATTTATTAGTTGCATAATAGTGACCTGTTGCATAGGGTGAGATTAATCCTACATTTAAAAGTTTACTTCTACAGCTTGAGAGTTTAAGATCTTATTTATCAGTTGTTATAAAATTAGTTTGGGAAGAAGTAGAATAATTTAGTTTTAAAAATAGTAAAAACTTTTTTTTATTTTTAATACATACATATTCATTCTTCAACATAATTATCATTTATTGTAATTTCTAAATGTTCAATCACTTTTGTGTTCTTTAGTCCATTTCCCTATGACAGCTTGAAATTTTTCATCAGATATCAAAGCATTGTTGATCTTTTTGCATCTGTTTCACTTTTAGAAGCAATCGAAAATGTGACTGTACCAGATCTGGGCCATAAGGAGAATGCAGAGTAACTTGCCACTTAAATGTCCTTATCATTTTCTTACTGCAGCATGATCTTGCATTATCACAATACAAAAATAAAAGACTGTTCTCTCTACTGATGCTAAAGTTTCATAATACACTTACTATTGTATATTCAAGTTCACGCTGCTAAACAAGAATTGATCAAAGAAAAATCTTTTTTTCCCCACATAATGCAAAAACTGATTGAATGTGTGAAAAATATGCTTGACTTGGCTTTCAGGTTATTTCAAAAGTAACCGAATTTTGTTGACGCAAGACACTGATGCATTAAAAACTATACATCTGGCTGCAATTTTACTCATTACAGTTTCATCTAATCCATGGTAGGGTTGGCTGCCAAGGATGGTAAATGGAGAATGATGCATTAACCGAATAATCTATGATAAATTGAGGATCGGGACTGGATTCAACCCCAATCTTTTGTGTCCGATTTTATTTCTTTATATGCAAGTCATCAAAACATAATACCATATTTACTCGCGTATAAGACGAGGTTTTTATTCATTTTTCACTGAATCAAAAGCCTAGGTCATCCTATACGTGCAAGTGAAGGATGCTTTGCATTTTTGCAGTGAACTATGTATTCACATTTTTAACCTGATGCTCGCTCTATGTTTAAAAACAAAAGTATTTTATCTGGGTCATTTGAATCCTTGAATAGCAATAGGAAAAGCAAAGCTTTTGAGTTGAATTCTAAAATCCCGATATAAGTTTAAATTTATTGCCAGGTGAAAGCAGATGATTATTTGGAAATCAGAATTCAAAGAAACTCATAAGTGTAATCAACGTAGAGTGGATTTGACTGTTAAGAATTGGCAAAAAAATTTCCGATTGTCCAGCTTTACATGAACAAATTATGTTGTTGCTTTTACAAAATTTTTCCTTAAATGCATGTAAATGCATACATTGTCCTGCAAAAATCACTTACAATTCTAATTTTATATCAAAATTTAAAATGCATTAATAAATCTAATTTTCTTTATTTTGATCTTTAAAGTCGCACCTCGTCCTATATGCAAGATTGTCTTATGTGCGAGTAAATACGGTATATTTACTAGCATTGGGTTATTGTACACTTCTTAATTTTATTTAGAAATGATTAAATTGAAAATTAAGGCTTAATTTTTAAAAAAATGCTAGACAGTTCTAAGTAGTTTTTAGAAACTTAATTTGACGAAAACAATTTTAAAATATTTTATTTCCATAAAGAACATGCAAAATTTGTTCTTCTAAGCTAATATTCTTAAACCAAAATTAAGAATAAATTATTTCAGCAGGCAAAATACACCATTCACCCTTCTACCTATCATAAACCTGGCCCTCCTACTCCGGGAAGGAAGAACGAAGAATCCTCCTCCAAGGCGACGCCGACGCCAAGAAAGAGGATCTTGTCAAACAAGGAAAACAATCCGACGGCCACCCCGAACACCCATCGTAGATTTAACTTCAAAACTCCTTCCAGCATCAAAAAATTATGGAAGTTGCGAAGAATTCACACACCCAAGAACGAAAAGGGTAGGAAGAATGGCAACGAATAACGGCAAAGGACACATATAACTTTTTGGTACAGGTAGATTTAAATTTTAAATGTTGATAACTTTTATAAATTAAATGTGTATATATTAAATTCTGGAAAAATGTTTAAATGGTTTAAATTGTGATGATATTTCTTTTATCATTCCAAAAATATTTTTACTTTTATTCCTATTGTGAGATACTGTTACAAGAATATTGTATTTTCTTTAAATAAAAGGTTTTAAATTTCAAACCAAAATTATTTTTCTCCCAACTCATCATCTAAATGAAAGGCTTAAAGGAAGACCCACTCATGAAAGAAATGGTTAGGGTCTGGAAGAAAAACTGCAATAATATGGTGGTCGATCATTGACTTCGCTCCCACCGGTTCCCACTTGTTTGGACCTCTAAACGCACTGTGATCGTGGATTTTGATAGAGATGGATAAAAGTGACTGTGTAAGATTAGCTATATGTCCAGCTGAGAGCTTTAGGAAGTTCCTTTTTATCCAGTTCATTTTATCATATTTATCAATCAATGTAAACAGATAACATGTGCTTCAAATCTTGCCACAGTATCTATCTGTTTACATTTTAGTTTATATAGGTCATTGATAATTTTTTCTATTCAGTTACAATGTTTCTTTGCTATATTGCTGCATCATTGTAGAGAAAGAAAGTTACATTTTAACTTCTCCACTTAATAGTGAATTGGAAAACGAATATTCAACAAATTCAACAAGCATTGACTACTGTGACAAGTGTTTTTGTTCTGTATTCCTCACTCACTCTCTTGTTTTTGTATTTGTTAATAACTTACTGTTCCATTGAGTTACAGACATTCAAGTTTGAAAAAAGTAAAACTTCTCTTTCTGGAAAATTCATTTTGGACATCAAATACAAAGTGTTTTGTAACCAAGTCTGATAACCATGAAGTTTTGGGTACCTCAAACATATTATTGCATCTCTTTATTCTTATTATGCTTTGATTGGTATAACTTTATCCGAGGTTAGTTCATTTGTGTATCTTTTTAAAAGCATCTTCTCACTTATCTCTTGCCAAAACTTTTACTTAGAAGATAAAAAGATTGTGTGTATATGTTTGGACAAATAGTACACTCCCTGCATTTTATTGTCATTTGCTTTCTACTCTCCTGTTTCATTTTTGTTATACGGGTTTCGATTTTCCATAACCGACATTTCTGTCGGTGGCAGAGTTTTCATTACTTACTGAGACCTTTATTTTCTTTCGCCACTTTCACATAAAACTGCACCCATAACCTGTTAGCTTCATAGGCAAGACTACATATCTAGTTTAGCCACACACATTATCTGAGCAGAATAGCTGGAAAAAAACATTGGAGCTCTCCAACATTTAGAAATATTTTTGTATTTTTATATAGGTATTCAATTCAATAATACAATCTTCATTTCCCATTTATGATGGACAATTTTAAATATAGTTTTTAACTTTTGAATATTTTAAAATGAATTTTCATGTATAAGATTTCAAATTACATAGTTTGCCATTTGTTTTAAAGATGAAATCGTGCAAATACACTTTGCATTCTTAAAGTACGCTACGCAAAGAGCAGTGTTAGGTATGTTATTGATTGCACGACAATGAATGCCTTAAGCATTTCAATGTTTTGCAGGCAATATTCATATATCACTTTGTTTACAAAATATCACAAATCCATTATGCAATTGATAACATACCCAAGAATACATTGTATTGCCCTTTGAAGCTATGAAGAGAATGCATGAATTAATCACTTGTATGATATCTTCAAAACATAGTTTGACAGGCTATTTGAAATCTTGTACATAAACGTTGTTCCTTTGTCAATACCATATTCTATTCATAAACGTGGCTTTCTCATTGTTAAGATACTGAAATTTCTAATATTTTTTTTATATTTGAGATGAATTCTTTTAGTTTCACAGTAAGCAAGTCAACATTTCTGTGTAAATTATTTTATATCATACATACATATACAAAACAGTATACATTTATAAACAATAATTAAAAATTATGTGGCCAGGTTCTCGCATAATTCCAGACTTTCGGCGTCTGCGGTACAAGCTTTGCACGCAGTCTGTCCGTATTCGTCCTGAAAAAATCCCTCGGGACATGGAATACAGGAGGATACCTTAATCTCCCAGTACAGTCCTGGTGGGCAGGCCACTAATACAAAAGACAAACACAATTCATGTGCTTTTAAGTAATATTGAAATGTGATATATTTTAACTACATAGTTCAGTACAAGATATATCACTATTAAATTCTAATTAAACAAAAAAAATCTGATTTTAAGGACAAATTCAACTATGAATATAACATATGCGTGAGGTTTATCTATACGGCTTTGTGCACTTGGGTCTCATACACTTCCCTTGCCCATTCTTTGATAGGTGGCAGAAAGCCATATATAAAGTGTTTGGTTCTTTTCCCTCTCCTACATAAACTAAATTTCCTATGCCCAGAGGGATGCACTGTCAAGCATGAGGAACCCCATCTTTAGCTATCTGTGGAGTAGTCTCACAAAATTGCTTGATATATAAACCATAGAGAGATCGAATAGTGCAGACAGACAGAATATTGTTTTTAGTCTTGTGGCTGCTATAAAGCTAAAGAACTACCTATGAAGATAGATAACTTAGAAAAGAGAATTTAGTTGTAGGTTGAGGTTATAGATACACACTAGAGTTTATAAGCAAAAACAATGGATTATTATAGGATTAGATAGCTTCTAACTACCCTGCTGCCTACAAGGATTACCAAGAACATAGCAGTAAGTGCCATCTGAAGCATGACTGCCTGGAAAATTAGCTTCAGAGTTCTATTGATACATTTCCCAAAGTAATATTAAGGATACAACTGGCTTTGGAATAGGTATATTGACATTATTCAATAGAAAATACACAACAACCTACAAATAACCAATAACTGGTGCAAACGTTTTTGATGCCCCCTCTTGGGCTCTTCTTTAGGCTTGTTTTTATATCTTCCATTGTAACTGGATTCTTTAATTCGAATGTTTATAAAAATTTGAAATTTTTTCAGAAAAAGACAAGTGGAAGGAATCCATGAGCTATTTGAAATATATTTTTACCAATGGGGATTTGTTATGTGCACAATACCTTATTTAAATTTACCGTCTATGAGAATTGCCATGCTGTAGAGAGATTCATTTCTTCTTGAAAATAATGCATGTGGATTTGTGGTCGGCTTTAAAGATTTCCATTGCTTCCAAAGTTCTTAGTTGCCCTTGATGTTGGGTGGTGCGGATAACATGTGCTTCGTCGAAGATAGGTGTGATGCCCAGGTTTGTTGCATATGTAGATAGGGCTGTCATACATTTATTATGAGTGATGTAGGATTTATGCTCTTTTATTCTTGTGGAGATTTCTTAAGGAGATATTCCCAATTGCACAAAGGTATCTCCTTAAGAAATCTCCACAAGAATAAAAGAGCATAAATCCGACATCACTCATAATAAATGTATGACAGCCCTATCTACATATGCAACAAACCTGGGCATCACACCTATCTTCGACGAAGCACATGTTATCCGCACCACCCAACATCAAGGGCAACTAAGAACTTTGGAAGCAATGGAAATCTTTAAAGCCGACCGCAAATCCACATGCATTATTTTCAAGAAGAAATGAATCTCTCTACAGCATGGCACAGCATGGCAATTCTCATAGACGGTAAATTTAAATAAGGTATTGTGCACATAACAAATCCCCATTGGTAGAAAATATATTTCAAATAGCTCGTGGATTCCTTCCACTTGTCTTTTTCTGAAAAAATTTCAAATTTTTAAAAACATTAGAATTAAAGAATCCAGTTACAATGGAAGATATAAAAATAAGCCTGAAAAAGAGACCAGAAGGGACATTGAAAATGTTCGCCGATCCCCCCCGGAAGAATTTCATGCCGGTTGTTGTGTATTTTGAGTATATACAACCCAGTGTGTTGAGAAAGTTCATTCCAACAGAAAATTGTTCAAGTTCTTTGCCAGATGTTTTTCTTTGTAAATTAGTATATGTTGGTTAATAAATGTATCCTAACTTAACCATCAGTAATCAGGCATCCTATAGGTCCCCATGATGCCAGAGTAGAAATGGTCTATATCTTATAGTGGTGGTGTGCTGAGCAACAAGAAAGGCAGTTATTACTTTGTTCCTAACAAGAATACTTTGCCATAGAATTCAAGGCTGACATAAGCTGCTTCTCTCACACAACTCTTCCGAGCAGTCAAAAAGTTCTGGCACTGGTCCAATGTACATGTTAATTTATTGAGAATTGTCACCTTCAAAATAAGTTCTTTCTGCAGCTATACATAGATTCCAGAGCTCTTTCCAGTTTTCAAAACATTCCTGGAACTCTTTTTTTTTTTCTGACATTGATGACATTCAAGCAGAATTTCAGCAAGTGCTTAACAATGTTCTCAAATCACTGTCCACATAGGCACTTCAAAACATCCATATATAAAATTTTTGATTCACAATTTGGCTTTGTGGAACAAATTCTGGAATAATTATTCCGTCCCTATCGAAAAAAAGAGCATTCTCGCTTAGTGTGAGCCATGTTTTTTCCACTGAGTCGATTGTTGATTGGTCTCAGGATCATTTATATCCTGTAACCACTTTCTTTTCTGTTGCAGTCTTGCCAAGCTTGAAACAAAAGGAACAACACGTGTGTGAAATTAAAAGAATTTGTTTTACAAAGCAATAAAAATCACAAATTGACGAGAACATGGATGTAATCTAAATAGTAAGAAAAAACTACATAAGATGGCTTCCCACCAAATTTTGTGGCATTAAATAAAGATCTATTACATATTCTAGTTCACACAAGTTCAGCACGTGACTTATCGTGATACCACATCACTAGTCCTGGTTACATTGCCTGGGATATCTGAATACTAACTGTCAATAGCAGTCATCATAAATCAACAGAATTTATATTCGATAACCTTGTGTAATTGAATACAAATTCTGTTAATAAATAATTAGGTTTGAGTATGCACTAAAATCTCTGTTGACTTTAATGAAGACCTGAGAGTTCATGGTACCTTCAGAGGAATATATTAAAATGGCTTGTGAGCTAGTAGACAACTGTTTCTGAACAGTTTTCTGTATTATGTAGAAGTAGGCGGAAAACACAATTGACACTACAAAGACCATTTGGAGAGTATCATCATCGATACAACCAATCTTTCATATAAAAGACATTCTTCATAAATATATTTAATGATGTGATTAGTACATTAGCAACATACTTATCCACAAGGATAACTATACTAAAATAAAGGCTGTTGCTCTGAACAATAATGGTTAGCAAAATTGAATAAAAATGAGGACATTTCATCATGACTTCACTCCCTCCCAAAACTAGAAACTCTTGAAACTATTCAACAGAAAAATGAAACAGAAAGCTTGACTACTATAAAAAAAAAAAAAACAGTAAACAGGAAGTGTACACCTACCACTATCATAAGACAAAGTAATTACAGGTCACCAACAGCACTGTTAAACAACAAAAATTTATAGGAGCCAAAATATGAATGCAGAATGAGCTTAGTCATTCTGCATAAGCCATCAAATAACCAGAGTATAGATAACCAATAATGAGCTATCTATACTCTTGTGTCTTTTTAAGGAATGACAAACATTTGGTTTAAATTTGTGAGAAATATGTTCTGTAATTTCTAGATAAATTTAATTGAAATAATAAATAATTTACCACATATCCTGGAATCGGTATCAATTTCCTCACGGAGTTCTGTCCCTGGCATACAACCATCTTCCGGTTCGGAAATGGAAGCTGCAACGAGCCAATAGATTTATTCGGAAGCACTTTATTTTAATAGTTTTAATTCTACGGAGCTCAACTTACGTAAACAGTCTGGGATGTCCTTGCTGGGTAACCAAATTCCGTCCAGCCCACACATGTAAAATTCGGAAACGTTAAAATAAAATGCATATCCCGCGTCGCACACGGGCGAGCACAACTGACCGCCTACGAATTCCATGCAGTTCTTTTCGCCATGCAGAATATCATTTGGCTCGCCACATTCTCTACCTAAAATATCAAATAAATGACATGCAAGGCAAAGCATGCAATATTAAATACTTCTTATCATGCAAAATGAAGTTGCAATACACTTTACCATTTCAAGACAAACATGCAAATTAGATTGCATTTTAAATTCATGCAAATTTTACATGATTTCATATACTAAATCACTAATTTTCAATATGAATGTTGTATTTTTGTATGCATGACCTGCAACAGCATATATGTACAAAAATTTTTAACAGTCGAAAGGTGTATATGACATAAAACCAGATTTAAGTTCTAGCCTAGTGACAGTATTTTGAAATTGGTATATCTGATCAGCGGTGCACTTGCGATTTAATTTTGGGGAGCAGAGTTGAATGGATAAAAAATTTTAACGTGAATTCAATAAAATTCCCACCTCATGTAACTACTAATTCATAAGCAGTAAGAAAATTGTATGTCTTGTGTTCTATTTCTATTGTTTGTTTCCCTTTTTCTTTGGGGTACAATGGCCCCTTGGCCTCCTCTGGGTACACCACATTAATGCTTTATTTATGAGGTTGATTAGATGTAATTATTATACTGGATTGATCTGGAACCAAGCATAAATGTCATCTCAAAAGTCAAGTCAAATCTCTTTAACCACTCATCTCAAACAAATTAAAGGCATTATTTCAGTGCACGCAACTTTTGTAAGATCCTAGACAAGAACTTAAGCCAAATTTAATGCCAAAACATGTTACCGAGCAAGAGCCGGAGGACAAATACATCTTGTCAAATAGTGCCCACTTACGACATGCTTTGTTGGTAAATATAAATTTAACATAAAAATCACAAACTTTTAAACTAAAAGTTATTGAATACTTGTGTACTTACGCAATACGTTTACGGTAAAGATGCAGGTGGCAAGACTTCCTGCGGGATCTCTAGCAGTATAATGAACCGTGTGTTCTCCCACACCAAATTTACTTCCAGGAGTCTAAATATTGGAATAAACGAGGAGCTAGAATACATATTTTATAAAATATGTAAATATAGATTAGTAAGAAAAATAAGTGTTCTTTGTAACCACGGATAAAAGTTTAATCAAATAGCATAGTATACATTTTATAAACATTAATAAATACTATTTCTTTTTTTTGACAACCGTGTATTTAAATAAGTCTGTAAAAACTTAATTCTTTCATTTTATATGAATGTTCATTGGAATAAAATGTGGTTTGCATGATAATCAAGGGAGGTTTTTGTTAATTAAAGGGGAAAAATGAGTTCCAAAAATCACTTTGAAAGTTGCTTGGTATGTCACTTTCATGTATTAGAGATGCAATCTGTTTGTTATACAAGTGTTTGACACAGCCTCCATCATAGTGTGTAACAATGTCTTCAGATGCAGCATGTCTGGACGGACCTTTATAGTGAATAGCATTTTTTCAATTATAACAATGTAGAAAAACCTGATCGAAACACATGGGAATTTAAATACCACCGAGATTGGAAATCACATCAAAACTCATTTTCTTAGTCATTTGCACGTCTATACGTGACCTTTTGTATATCAATGCCAGCTTTTGGTGATTTTTGGAATTAATTTTTCCCTGCCAACAAATACAAACCACATTCCAATAATTCTTTCTTTCATTTTTTTAAATGAATGTTTTAACACTTTGATGTAGGGTGGGTAAAAAGTCCATAAATGTTTGCCAAACTAAAACCAAATGTGATTTAAATTTCAATAATCTTACTCTAGTAGTAAATTAGAAATTAGTAAACTTCTTTATCCAAAGCATAATATCAAATCCGAATTTCTTTTTATGGAATGAGTTTTCAATATTTCACTTGACTACTGAGAATGGATGTGTAACTCAACTTGGTAAATGAAGTCTTTGCCACCCATTCTACTTAAAAAGAAAACGTATAGTACATTGGGAGAAATCACATGGCATTCAACATATTGTATATCTCTGTTTACCAGTTTAAAGAAACTGATGAAAAACTCTGATAAATTTACTCTAATTAAAACATATTCCTTTCATTTCTTTAAATAGTGTTATTCAAAATTTAAAACTTTAGCATGCATAAACATTTTTAAACATAATTATGCTCTCAAAAGATTTGCCATCTGTGAAGACCAGTGTTTTTCAACCTTCTTGAATATGCAAACCCCTAGGGCCATATTAAAACTATATCAGTGATTTTAAAAACTATGTATTTAATTTTCTTTCTGTTGAGACAAATTATAGTTGATTAAAATGAAAATTTCGGAAGAATCGACAATAACTTAACACACAAAGTATGAAACTTCCTTTAATTATAACATTGGGCGCAGGGAGCTGTTGACTTTTTTTTTTTAATCCGAATTTTCAGCTTCTACTTTTCTACTATTTATTTGCTTTTGCAAATCAGCTCAACACTTTTTCTACTATCATTTTCTGGGGTGGGCTGTAATTCTCACTGAAATTGTAGGTCCTACACTACATTAAAAAAACTACAAACACTTGTCTTTTTCTTCTACCCGCAATCCCCCGTGTATGGCTTTGCAACCCCCCTGGGGGTCACGACCCACAGGTTGAAAAACACTGGTGTAGACTGTTCAAGTGAATGCACACAAGTATGTCCAGATTAAGAGAGGTATTGGAAAATCAGCAGTCAACCTGTATTTTAATACTTTGTTTCAAACCTAATATTTACTCTTTGCGGTCATTGAGTACTGTATCATTTTCAGAGATAAACTATCATTGATATAAATTTTAAAAAATACACAACAATTTATATTGAACGTTACTTTTCAGTAAACTTTAACACTATTCCATGTAAATTTCATAACTATGGTGGCTAGTTCAAAGATTAATGAACTAAAGTGCATTGATTAGTTCAGTAACAATAGCATTTCTCCAACTTTACCCAATGCATTTGATCCAGTTAATGGGCCATCCTAAGGCACAGATAGATATAAAAGTGAAATTCCACTTCTGTTAAATTTAATTTGGATGGCAATTTCTCTTAAATAATTTTTTTAGATTAAAGAGTTACAATTTATAAATCAAGCAATAACAGCAACTAAAGCTTATTCACCTGTGTTTTCGAAATGGAATCTATTCGCACGTTATCCGAGAAGGTTGGTTCTTTCCAGAAGACTTCGACGGGTTCTATCGATTCCGAATAGACTTCTATCGTCCCCGGACATCCTCTTACGACTGGAGCTTCTTCATCTATTTCAAATTAAAGTTTTAATATTAGTGTGATTATCTAGAGTTTAAGGGAAATATTTTAACAAATTTGTTTAAAATAATGTTTTAAAATTAGAAAAATTCTGATATAACATTAAGTTTGTAAAAAGGAATGCTTCCTCTGACTCACAGAGAAAAAGAGTTTAATTCCTCCTAAAAGGATGACAAGCGAGATGTCGCACTCAAACTATCTGCAAGACTGCCCAACTTCCTCCTCGTGTCAGAAGTGTTGCATGATGTTCCAATGATTCTATTGGATGAAAGTTAGTATAAAAGGTGAAAGGTCACCTTTCAACTTGCATAAGAGTATCAAAATGAGAGCAGTGATCAAGGCTTTAATCATCCTCTCCACCCTCCACCTCAAATGTATGTGAATGTCAGGTAATAAGATATTGTTATGTAAACTCTCTCACCAGATTAGTTGAGAGGATTTCTAATCTAACCCTTAATTTGTATTCATATCGACACTACTTATTTTGTTCTTAGTTTTTATTTATGATTTACACATAAAGGAGTGTGTTAACTATAATTATTTTTTAATAAATAGATAGATAAATACAATATGTTAGGAATATGTCATTTCTTATGCCTAACTCCATTGTATCACCCACGAACCATGTATTCCAATTAATAATTTTTGTATTTAATAAACCCTCCTAAAATTCCACTCAAGTATTATATCTTTGGCCACTCGGAAGATAGGAAATGACTAGTTTAATTTATCTTAACCCACAATTAAATTATCCTAACTAGTGTTAGGACTGACGAGAAGATTTTTATGAATAATCTTCTTCCCTTTTTCACATACAGGATGGTAAATAACCCAGAATCCCTGTTCTCACATTGGGTTATTCACACTAATACAGCTTAGCAGTGTTTTTTGGGCAGATTCTGAAGATGAGACCTCAAAACTGCTAATAAATACGTAAATATATAGTATTGCTATTTTATTGACAACACTACTACTAAAATTACACAAAATAACAGACGGTTGTAATCTGATAATACTTTGAATAAGAAACCAATTAATACTAATACAAAAAACTTCAGAGTTAATTTTAGTGAGAAAAAGTGTTTTAAAAATGAGTGCAAACTAAATGATTATTGTTAGCATATATCGTTTGGACTGGCACAATTATAAAATAGTATAGTGAAAGCACCTATCATTGATGTGTATGGTCGATGCATGACAATTGTTTGGACTGCAAGTTTACTTGTCCAAAATAGACACACTTAAAAAGAGGGTTCAACTCAGGAAATAAGATGCTGGATAGGCAACTTTGTCACACGATCAATAATAACCTGCCTGTTAATTATCACAATATTGATGTTAACAATTAAATTAAAAGTAAAAAATAAGATTTTCAGCATGGCATTTTCTACAGGTACTAAGAGAACCTTTTTTTTTTCCATATCTATCATGCATTTGGCCAAGTGGTGAAGGAAATTGCCCATCCAAACTCAAACCTGATCCTCAGAATAGCAGTTTAGTGCTTTTACTGCCTTGTCCATTGATTTATTTGTATTAATGACACTCAATATCCTGTTATTCATCTGAATAGATAGGATCCAATATTTTGCAAGCCGTTCTTAGAAGCAATTCCAGTTATTAAAAATTTATGTAACATATCTTATCCCACATTTAAATATTCTAAATGTTAATTGTTATAAACTCTAAGTTGTAAAAATAAAATGAAAACATTACCTAATATATTAACAGTCATTCTGCAGGTTGCAGTCAAATTTTTCGAAGGATGATAAGCTATAAAAGTAATTTCGGTATTTCCGTATGGAAAATCCCCTTCCAGTTGTTCCGCCCAAGTCGGAAATACTTTGATGTGTTTGGCATCCATATTAGACTTAGGCTCGGGAATTTTGACGTGATGTTTGGACTGCTGAGGCTCCAGAGCGACGGAAATATCGGCAGGACATTGAATGAACGGTTCTAATTCATCTATAAAACCAATTGCATAATTGGAAATTAACTGGGAAAAATATATTATATTCAGAGATGTTTTTAATTGCTATACATTGATGATAATCAAGTAGCAATCTTGGTGCTAAAAATCATTTATAACTAATTGTTAAGTTACAAATATTTTATGCAAACAAATTTATTTGCTTCTGAATAAAATTAAAAACTTGGCCGATGATTTTACATTAAAATAAAATATCACAAAGCTATAGAATTGCCTTTGTTTTCCTTTCTCTCCTTACAAACACCAGTAATGGTCCAAAACAATTTTCACTTACCTTTTATTTGAGGCCGTGCCTCTGCAAAAAGAAAAAGAAAAATAAAAATGGAAAAACGTCCTCCGTCACCGGTGTTTGTAATGACGGAAAAGGAAAACAAAAACAATTTTATAGCTTTGTGATATTTTAATTATTTTTTTTCTCGGTTTTGCTTTAGTATATTGTTGTAAATACTGTAATGCATACATAATTCTAACAAAGACATGTCAGTATGCTCCCTCAATTTCTTAAAAAAATTTGAATAACCACAAATAGATATCTGTTAATTCACGTGCAGAAACAAATACCAAAGTCTGGCATTTAATCTAACAGTTTTTCTTTTTCACAAGAAATTGTCCTAACCAAAACTCTCATCTGTTCTAAATTAATTCTTTTTTACAGGACAGTGGTAAGTTCGATAGCCAGAATGGAAGGGAGAAGCATGGCCAAAACAAGAGCTAAATCAGATATATTTTTGCTTGTTTATTGTTTAAATGAAATTAAAGTAATAAGTAGATGCAATAGGGTTCATCTACATTAAATAAACCTCAAAATTAATTCCTGTGCAAGCACTTAACAAACTAGAAATGTAACTATGCAGTTTTTTTATGGCATATTTAAACGAGAAAACGTATTTCTCAAAATAAATTATTAAAAATTACAATTTCAAAAGTATAAAATGAATTTACATTTAACATTTTGTTATTGATATCTACAAACTGAGGATTATCTGTGTTTTGAAAAGGAGATGCAGTTTTAATTTCATTCTGGCAATTTCTTGTGGAAGATACACTGTTGCACGTTGTATGCACAAAATTACAGTAGTTAATAAATTTTAAAAAATTTAGCACAGTATTGATAATATACTTACTTTTTACACATTTGACACTTTGGGTTTTCGGTTTCCATTCCAGATTTTTATCGCATCTTAAAAAAGCGTGGCCAACCAATCTATATCCTGCGTCGCAGATGAAATAACATTTCTGCGATACCGTACTCGAACCATCCAAACAACTCGGTGGACTAACGTTGCCAAATTTGGGTTTTTTGACGGCGGGACAAAACTTTGCTACAAAATTATTAAATATTGTAATATACGTTAACCAATGTTAAAATATAATAGGCAAATTTCGCTCACATTCGCACGTGGGTAACTGTCCTGTCCATTTGCCATTTAATCCGCACTTGATTTCTTTCAAACCTCTCGCTTTAAATCCTTTGTTACAATTAATTTGACAGGTTGTATTTACCACTTTTACGTCTTTGCTCGAGGAGCCGCTACACTTGAATCTTCCGTGATGAGGTTGGGGTATTTCCGGACAAGTTATTTCTTATGGAGGATAATAAATTATTAATTAAAGCTAGTACATAAATACAAATTTAATTGGTATGTGTTTCAATTATATATAAATTACTGTACCTATTATCAATAAATAAATAAATTTTTTATGACTATGCTAATTCCTTTGTATTGGTATTTAGAATATAATTATCTACAAAACAATTGCATTAGCATTTGAAATATGTCATAAGATGTAGGAGAATAGTAGTTATGTGACAATTTAAGATCAAAGAATTACGGTCGGTTGCAGGTAGCCGAACCTTTGACCTCCCACAACCTGTCCTTAGTGAAGAGGAAAGATCAAGAGAAGGAAGAGTTAAGCTCAAAGAAACGTCTTTTATCATAAATCAAATCACATGCTTATCATGTATTATTTTAATATTTAATTTCTTAAATGTGTAAGCATCTGCTGGATATAAATATATCGTCAATAAATTACACAAACCTCAATCTTAAGTATAATTAAAATTCTCTATATCAGAGGCTAATACATTAAATAATAATTTAACAGAAGTTTGAAAATTAAACACTTATCAAAAATATTTTTATAGAAGAAATGTAAATTGTAATAATCTTACCGGCACACGACTTCAGATCTAAAGAAAGGCGATATCCATTTTTACACGTACAGTAATATCCGCCGTTGTAATTCACGCAGTTTTGACTACAGTCGTGAGTATTTTCCAGGCATTCGTCAATATCTACCAAAACAAAATTCATAATATTTGATTAGATTTCATTTTTGATATGCACTTTAAACTGATGGAAATCATTCAATCTGAAATCATTTTTATCATTAAGTAGTAAAATAATAAAGCTAAACGATTGCCAGATTATATAGGTTTATATTAATGCCACTTTTAATAATTATAACTAATATATCCCAATATAATCTGGTAATTGTTTGGCTTTAATCTAGTAATTGGGTTTACGGATGTTTTTATTTGCATATATACACCGTGCTGTGGTAAAGTGATAGCTGAACAGAATGCCATACTGGGAATTATAGGCCATGCAAGCCGAATTGTCCCCGGTATGGTTATATCTAAATTAGTAGTACTGGAGGTGAAAAATGGACGGAGGTCCGGGTAGCATAATTAATAACACAACAACACGTTATGCGGGAGTTGCAGATTCGCTTCCCGCTTCGGACCGATTCATTTCTTCCAGAACTTTCTAAATTAATATTTTTTAATTTAAATTTATCACAGAATGGCACCTAGCACGTAACAACCTCTAGGCCAAATTACTTAACATTTAATTATTAATAGTAGCATTAATACAGCCTGACATAATCTGGCAATTGTTTGGCTTTAATCTAAATTTGGGTTTATTTTTATACTAATATAAGCATCCATAAACTCAAGATAATCAATGATTATCACAGTGGAACGAAACAATGATGACTTGTTTATAAAGTCTAAATATTTTGATCTTACGTTAGAATAATTACAGAATCTAATAAATTAAATCATTTATTTATTGAATTATTATTACTTAACAATGTGATGTATTCCTTCTCCTATCTGTGTGATTATCAATTAGCAATTATCACGTTGAGAGTAATGAGTTTTTGAGAATAATATGCAAGAATATTGATGATATGATATGAAAATAAAAATTAAATAATATATTTTTCTTACCTGTGCATACATATGAATTATTTTCTGATAGAACATATCCACTGCTACACGTGCATTGAAAACTTCCCACTGTATTAATACAACCTTGATGACATCCACCTTTATTTAAGGCACATTCGTCGACATCTAAAAAATCGATTAAAGATTAATGTCGTGAAATCAAATTATCAAAGTTCTCGTAATTCGGTGCAATATATTATCGAGTTATAAACTAATTTGTATATCTAGTTCGGGGATGGCAAACCTTTTCAAGCTCACGCGACACAAAACAAGCATACTTGACTTTAAAGATGTTTACGCGTGCCAAAGTTTTAGACTTTGAATAATGATATTTAAAGAAATTAAACAAATATTAAATTGCTCCAGCCTGCTGCTGTTGTCAGAGTTATGTGGCCCCTCAACAATAAAAAAATACCCATGTTTTCTTCCTGGAAGAGAAGAATGGGAAGCCTAATGCATTGCTTATAGTCTATGAATATACATATATAGAATGCGAGACTTAAAATCGCATATTGATGAGAAATATTTGAAGTGTGTTATGGGGCAAGTTTGTCAGGAAAATAGTTCTTGATTTGTTTCTACAAAAACTTCATCAAGGAAGGGACAACGTAAGTGCCACTGAAGGTATTCTTGTTGCACGTAATAGCAGTTATAGTTCCTTGGAGATTGTACTGTACTGTACATCAGGATTGCCAAAATAAATTTTGATTTGAAAATAGCAACTAATGTGTTAGAACAAAAACAGAAACAATAGTACATTGTGGTAGCTCCATTCATTACAAGTTTTAATAAAAACTTTTGCAGACATTCCTTTTATTAGTGTTTTCTTATATACTAGCATCCATTGTAGGATAAAGATGTTTCCAAGGTCTTATCCACTGTTTTCACTACAAGAACAGGTTTGCAAATTAGTGGTTAATGTTGAGAGCAAACCCAATGAAACAGATCACAGTAGTAACTATTTCTACTGTCAGTGAGATACTGAACAATCAAGACTTTCAAATAAATCTGTAGATTTTGGGAGTGATAATTACAAGACAATGTTTGGTGTAATCAATTTTCTTCTTTAATATGTTTTGCAGATGTTGTTTTATCACAGATTTCTTTTTTAAATTACACAAAAACAGGCACAGATGATAATGCATCAAACTTTTGAATTTTCAATCGGAAATTCTCGAGTCATTTGGAAATTCTTGAACTCTCACAACGGCAGTACTCTGAGTCGCAGCCTTTCTATTAGTAACAGTTATAAAGGAGCTAGTTTCCCATAAAAGACCTCCTGAGAGGCATCCCTCCAACAGACCACCCAAGTGTCACATTACCATATACAAATAAAACCAAATTAATACTTTTTACTCTAATTAAAAGAAACTACAAAGTGAAACATTTCTATATTTTTATATTGGTTTATCAGTTCGTAAAGTTTCACTTTTAACAAATTAGATTTGTACATACCGTTACAACTACTTCCGTCATCGTGTAATTTAAAACCATCGGGACAGCTACAGTAAAAACTTCCCGGCGTATTACTACAAATTTCGGAGCATCCACCATTATCAACGTTACATTCGTCAATATCTTGAAAAAAAAAAATAATAAATAAATTATTGTTTATTCATAATCCATTCATTTCTTTACAATTGATTATAGTTTATAGTTTATAATTTAAATGATCATTAATTAAGAATATAACCCAAACAACTGAAAAATTGCCATTTAACAGCATTATTAATGTAAAGAATTTCTAAATCTCTACGCAAGTTAAATTCATTTATTACCATATTCATGAAGAGAGTTTAATTTTAATTATGGTAATTATCTTTTTCAAAATGTACTTTTTGCATGTTCTTATAACATTTGCGATCATACTGAAATTTATTTACAATTGTTGAGTATATAGCATGAGGACCAAACAAAACATCTAATATGACATATATAAGACTGGCTATATTTCAGGTAATAGAACATCAAATAATAAGTGTAATTAAGAAAAAAAGCTAATTTTTGAGATAAACAGGGGTTAAAGGGATACAAAAAATGTTTTATTTTCTTTTTTTAATATCTTAGAAACAATATGCGATATATAGTTGAAATTTGTATTGTTTTTACTATAGGAAGCCTACATTTTTAAAGACTTTTTTTGTGTGATTATTTTTGTCATGGGGAGATATGGGGTTATATAGAAATGTGCCATCTCCACATTTACAAAGCATAACAAAAATGCTAAATTTAATACAGATTAAAAAACACATCAAAGATAGTTAATTTTTTGGTGGTTTTCAGTTTGTTTATTGATCAATAGAAGAAAAGAAAAACGACAGGCACTGCTTAATTTTCAATTTGAAGACAAAACCTGGAATAAGTGCAACATGGTTCTACAATAGCAAAAAATTTTGTCAACAATGAAAGTTTCAGAAAATTTGGTTAAAATGCTTTAAAAAGTATCAAATTTTAACACGTACAAAAGTGGACCGTGACAAAGTTTGGACAGAAGAAAACTAAAAAATGCTACAATTAACAAATAACAATGACCGGGGCTGGTTTTAGACTGTTAGGCGCCTACGTGCTACAGATATTTGGCCACCCCTATCAATGCTGATCGTGACTAAATTCATAACCTAACCCAATCCATGAAATCTTACTGGTATGTTTTAGTATAGTTTCATATAGTTGACAGGGGTAAAAAATCTATTAAAATATTTGATATAAGTTATATTTATTCTCATTTTATTCAAATCAAACTATCCTTTGATAAAAGTAATTTTTATACACATGTTATTTAATGCAACCACTCACAATGAGTTACGTAAGCGTAACCTTAAACTTAATCATAAGACATTAACATAAATAAAGCTTGGAGTTTGCAAACTTTAAAAGTTTACGAACTTCAAGTTTTTGTACTTTATACGTGATTTAAAGCAAGAAACAATCATAGTGGTTATGAAATTCCCACTGATGAATTTTCTCTGGTTCAAAGGATAAATCCTCATCACCTGTTGCTTGCACTTTTAAGTTTTCTGATGCAAAACACTTAACATGCTTTGGCATTACTCATATGCATTAATTGCTCAGCTATACTAATTTTATGTCATCAGTTGTCATGCAAACATCAATCTGTTTCATTGTTGACCACTAGATTAAAATAATATTAAATTATATTTGAATTTTATATTTTAAGGTGCACCATCGGCCATCCTAATAATTTGGCCACCTGCGCGCATGCATGCACCGCACACCTATCAGAACTGGCTCTGACAACGACATGAGATAATTATCTACCAAGACTGGGCTAGATGTGACCTAAAAACTGTTGGCTGGATCATCCTGGCTTAAACTAAAATCAGTTTTCACCATTCCTAAAAGTTATATAAACATAAATTTAATTATTGAAATATATCAGAGGATCATTTAATATTTAACTTTAAATTGGCATGATAATTTGCATGTAAGGGTATTGATGCTATTAAATTTTGGTTGTTAAAGTTCAAGAGGTTGAGGAGATAAAGGGGTCATGTGTCATATTCCAGGTGGAGTGAAAATGAATGAAAATTTTACTCATTATTAGCATTTACAATTTATAAAACTCATCTCTATCCTCAAAATTAAGCTTTTTTATTTTATAGCAATAATAATATAAAAATTTTTAAAATAAAATCTCATAACAAATTGTGCCACACACAATATTAACTTTGCGCAAATGTGTCTTAATGTTTTTTTCCAGGGAAGTTACGCAATTCATTGCTGGATGTTTTTTAGTTGTGCTTAAAGAAGAATTTAACAAATATTACGGTCTAACTTATTTAAAACTATCTATTTAAATAATTAATATTAAGTATTAATTATTTATATAAGTATATCAAACATCACAAAGCCCGATATGTATATAGAAACATAACCAAATGATCACCTTAAATAATCAGGCTAATTTATCTTATTATTAATCTTATGCTAATTTATTGATTAATATTAAATAATTTGCTACTAGAGGTAGACATTAGGTGCCATTTCTTAACTAAATGAATAATTATAACTTTAATAATTTAGAATCATCTGGAAGAAAAGAACTGATCTGGGGTGGGACTTGAACCTGCAACCTCCGCTTGCTGTGCAGTGCGCTTGCCATTTGCACCACTTGGATCCTAAGCAAACCTTCACTTCCAGATGTATTTAAGTTTAGATATAGCCTTAAGCAGTTAATCATGGTGCCGCATAAGGTTACATCTACCTTTAAATACATTGGGAAGCGAAGACTTGCTTGGGGTAACTGGCAAGCAACTGGTGGTGCAACTGGCAAGCGCACTGCACAGCAAGTGGTTTCAGGTTCAAGGTCCCACCCCAGATCAGTTCTTTTCTTCCAGATGGTTCTAAATTATTTAATAAATTATTAATTTAGTTAAGAGACGGTGCCTAACGTCTACCTCTAGTAGCAAATTACTTAGTATTAAACATTAAATTAGTGGTTAGAGCGCAATTTAAGGCGATAGTTTGGTTGTTTTTAAATATTTATTTCATAAAAACTTTTTGTGGTAATAAAAGTTTGAAAACCACTATTTACAATTAATATTTCTTAAATTTATTTTGTTTTATAAATTAAATTAACTCACCCAGACACGAGTTTAAATCTGAAGAAAGTTGATATCCACTTTCACAAGAACAGTTATATCCGCCTTCATAATTATTGCAAATTTGACTGCAGAGATTTCTACTGTCTTCTGAACATTCATCAATATCTATTAAAATTAAATTAATGTTATAGTTTTTAAAAAATAACTTTTATCATCAATAGTAAAATGGTTTATTTGTCTCTTAATATTGATTATTCACATTATTTATGAAGAAAACAAAAATTTCTCCACAATTAAATTAATGAGATTAATAATTAATTCAATTATAATCACATGACATATATTTCCAATGATAAATTAAAAATTTAAAGTAAAATTAATTACATCAAAATTTAATTATTACAGTAGACTCTTGCTAACCTAGCCTCTCAATTATCTAGTATACTCTCTAGTGTGGAGGCCCATGCACTTCTTTTCCATGAAAATCTCATTCATTTCAATGTTTTCCTGTTTACTCGGGTTTCTTTTCTGTGCACAGTGTTACATTTTGGGGTGTTGTACTATTTGTTCACATGCCACCGAAACGAATTTGTACCAAAAAGCAACAGATCATGTCATTTTTTGTGTGCTTTTGGGCAGGCTTTAGATCTATATACTCTCAGTAATCCAACATGCCTCTGCACATGGAATGGACGTGAGAGGTCCTGGAAATAGTTTGAATGAAAAAAAAAAAGTTGTAAAATTTAAAACTAAAAAAATTATTAATGCGGAGAAATACAGCATTGCAAGGTGTCAGGTTTACCGATGTTGAGATGGAGACACCAGACTGACACCTTTGCTATTAGTAAAGGAAAGGATGATGTTGGATAAACCATCCCAAGCAGACCTTTCTTGTGGCCCAGTGGCGTAGCGTAGTGGGGGCGACAGGGGCAGCAAAATTTCACAATAAATAATAATAATATCTTGTAAAAATTTGAACCATTTCATTTCATATTTTTGTCGCACCTATGATTTGGACTGATTGAAATGAATATGAAATATTTCATTACTTATTTTGTGACGAAACTGAATTTTAGTCTTTTAAATTGAGATACCTAAATAAGGAGGAAGCGAAATTTTCCTCTGCCCCGGGCAGCTGACATCCATGCTACGCCACTGTTGTGGCCATAACTGGTCTCAAATTCCACCTGGAGACAAGTGGGAGACCATAGGGGGGCATCAATTAGGAAATGAACTGAGAATGAAAAACTTATAAAACACAGCTATTCAAGGATGTGATGGGCATTCCTCCTCTGTCATTCACAACCTTCTCTCTGTGCCATCACAGAGTGGTGTCAAAACAAAAGTTATCGTATACACTAGTTACACACACTGGGCCCCAACTTGCCACTGCCCCATCAGGACATCAGAAGAGTGACTCAAATCAACACTGCTGTCGGAACAATGTTTAACTCTTGGACTTTGTCAAATACTGATGTAAGCATAAACTTTGACAAAATAAACAGTTTTTGTAAAAGACTTGTTCTCTTTGCCTCCACCATCGACACCCACATACGCAAGGTCCCTAGACCATCCTGAACAAGGGAGTAAAATTCCCCCCTCTAATCGGCATAGTTACAGAGAGATTAACAAGAGTCTAATGTATTTCAAAAATTTTCTAAGGAAAATTATTAAAATTTGAATTAAAATGAGATTTTAAAATTTAGAAATGTATACAAGCAAATAGGATTCTAAAAATTAAAACTCTTATTACAATTAAAGCTTTTATTTTAAAATTTTTCAATGTGTTTTTATATTGCTACTTTTATAGAAAACTGTCTTACCTACACATGATTTCAAATTTTCAGAAAAACGATATCCATTTTTGCAGGTACAGTAATATCCACCAAGATAATTAATGCAATTATGACTGCAGTTATGACTGCCTTCTGAGCATTCATCCATATCTATCAGAACAGAATAAAAACATAAAATTAAACAAAGTAATAAAAAGTATTCTTTAACACGAGTGTCAAACTGACAGCCCCCGATGTGATTTCTCTGAAATTAAATAAAATGGCTTACAGATCAAGATTAACTGATAAACGTCTATTTACCATAATAAAGATTGTTCTCACTCTTTGAATCCATATATTGGAAAACTAGGAGATGGAAGATAGTGCTTGCAAGTTTCCAGTGAAAACAATTAATTTTAGTTTTATAAATATGTACATTAAATAAATTAAATGTTTAAATAAAAGCAATACTATAGCAATTATATATTGTTGAGTTGAATTTACTGAACTACATAATGTGTTTTAATTGCCCTATCTATATTCCTGCATTCTCACTCCAAATTATAATTTTAAGAAAATTTGTAAATGTGATGTGGCCCTTGTGAATCTTACCAGTCGCATTAATGGCTTGTTGTTTAAGTGAGTTTGACAAACCTGCTTTAACAGATTTTAACACTTTTAAATCTTCATTAGTATCAGCTTATTGTGCAATACAGTAATGAAGTTTTTTATTAATTTTGTATTCAGTTTCAATATGTATTTAAGTTCAACCCCACTCGATACATGATGTGACTCACGACTCCTTCCTTGATCTCCCCAACTTCGATTTCTGCACACCAAAATTGAGTAGCATCAATGCCCCTTATATGTGCTGCTCACTTGCCAAATTGATTAACTCTATAAAATAAAAGAGTGGAGAAAAGTGACAAAATAATATACATTCATGTTTAATAGGAGGCATGAAAAAAATTATTTTTAGTTTCATCCATCTTGGTATAATGGCATAACTTTTTTTTTTTCTAAAAACAATTGCCACCAAAATTAAAACAATTGTTCAATATCCCACAAGTATACTTACTTCTGCGGCACTTGGACTGTAACTAACTAATTTCTTTTATTTAACTTTTTCGATGAGATAACATTAAATAATTTACCATTATCCACAAGGCACTGGTCAGCGCACACTGCGATTGCAATGCTGCAGTGTGCGCTGGTGGATTTACATTACAGTACGGAGTTAATTAGATTGGCTTCTGAAATAAAATTTTTTTCGATGGCCAATAAAATTAAAAGTGCTTTAAATATATTGCATCCCCACTAAGCCGAAATCATCACTGTGGGGATCATTCAGATTAGCGAATTTATATATAAATAAAAGGAAGTCTAAGAGGATTATAGACAAATACATACATTTTTTACGATTTTTATACTATATTTGCTTCATATGTATATATTAATTTTACAAATTTTCTTTATTTTTACAAATAATCTAAGATTTCTTTTTGTTTTCAACCATANAGCCGAAATCATCACTGTGGGGATCATTCAGATTAGCGAATTTATATATAAATAAAAGGAAGTCTAAGAGGATTATAGACAAATACATACATTTTTTACGATTTTTATACTATATTTGCTTCATATGTATATATTAATTTTATAAATCATCATATTTAAAAACAAATAATCTAAGATTTCTTTTTGTTTTCAACCATAATATTTAGCAGCAAAATGAACAAAATTGATTCAGTTTAATCAGTTTGGATTAGCAAAACGGCATTGTATTCTGAGAATTAATAAGCATATGAAACCATAAGCCAGAATCTTATTAATTTAGAAACAGATGATACAAAATAGTATATCACATAACAGCCAGGAAAGTAAAAGCACAAGTTACATATACATTTGAATATGTAATTGTCAATAATTATCCTTCTAAATGGCACAAATGAAACTGATTTGAAACAATCTACAAATAAAATTAATATTTATTATTATTAATGCATAGTTAACATTACATTACCTGTGCACATGTAAGGACTAGACTCAGATACTTTATATCCCTCATTACAAGCACATTGAAAGCTTCCTTTTGTATTAATACAGCGTTGCTGACAGACGTTTTTATATATGGAGCATTCGTCGATATCTAAAATAATTAATTAAAAATTAATTTTATATTATAAATGAAATAGTATAATATAACATATTGCTAATTTATTTAGAATATATTATTATTTTAATAAATAAAATTTAAAAATACAAATTAATTAATATAATGAAAACTAATATGAAAGTTATTCTTACAAAAAAAGCTTATTAAAATCAATTTCTATTCGTAAACTTATCAGAATATTTGTATTTTTGTGAAATAAGAAACTGTTCCGGTACTTTGAATGATAAAAAAAATTATAATTCTAACATGGCAAATAATGGCAAAACAAATGCATAATTATGAATAATATTTACACGTACCGATACACAATCTTTTATTTAGGTACATATAAAACGTACATTTCCGGTACCGCATAGGCATAACCGGAATACGTACCGATACAATTGATTCCATCTTCGTCTAATTTATAACCTCTCGGACAATTGCAGTGAAAACTTCCCGGTTCATTAGTACAAGAATAAGAACAGCCGCCATTATTAATGCTGCATTCGTCAATATCTAAAGAGGAGGACAAAATTAAAAACAATAAACATGAAAATATTGAACAAATAAAGTACTAATTTTAAATCATAACTGTAAAATCTAAGTCTCAAAAATGTCAATATACTGTTTTTTTCACTCAAATTAAAAATCTTGTAATTCTGTAGTTAAAATAGTTCAGATTTTAAACATTTTATAATATTTAGTATTAAATAATATAAGGTGTCAGCCCACTGCTTTGAGAGATCCAGGATTCAATCCTGGATCTCTAAGTTAAACCCAGAGGGCCATTTTTGCTTTGAGATGATTTGATTATAAAGGATATTATGAGTATGTATGGACAAAGTCAGCATTAATGTGTACAAAAGGCCTCAATGAGTGTGGAAGAAGTGAGAGAAGTAGTTTGGGTTGAGCAGTGTGGAGACAGTGCGTTCACTGCCAACCTGAAAGGGAAAAGGTGTGAATATATGTATGTATATATCAATATACTATATACATTAAACAGGAAATTAATTACTAGATATTATAGAATTTAATATTTTTATAGTAATTTCATTAATCTGTTTTATAAAAAATGTTTTTACATAGAATTTAAGTCATTGATGTAATTTCAATAATTGGGCTGCAATTTTAAAATTTCAGATTTATATATTCCCACTGGCATCCTTCCATTGTCTGTCCTTCCTCAATCTTGAGAATGGAGTTAGATAGATGAAAGTCAAGACCAGACATGGAAAGATTAGGAGCCGGATGCTCCAATTAACTACAGTAATATCTCGACTTACACTACCCCGACTTACGAGATTTTCAAATCTCATCGATTCGTCTTTTGTTTGAGCACCACACGACTCTTGATTACTCACTCCCCCCACACTATTGTTCAGCTTACATGTTCGAACATGTTGTGAGAAATCAACACATAGCTACAATTTATTTTGAGTTATTTATTTTTGTGTTTGTTATATCTATGGAGACTTGAGAGACTCTATGTGGTGATTTCTTGTAACTGAACGAATCAAAAGACGAGATAAGACTAACAAGAACATTTATTAGCTTTTTTATTAACATTTATTACATACATCTGACTTGGATTTTACACAAATTTCGAAATTATACCCCGACTTACGCAAATTCAACTTACGTGGTTATCGCTCAGTCCCACATATCGCGTAAGTTCGGGGTATTACTGTATATACAATCTTCCAGTTTAGCCCAGAAAATCACATTATTTCAATTAGAAAATTTTTTCTAGAATAGAGTTAGATTAGGTAGAAAAAAAAAGATGACTATTTGATCCCTTTTCTTATTAAGTTGTTGATGTAATTTGAATAATAATTTGATTAAATTAATATTTAATAATAATAATTTTTAAATATTACAAAGTTTAAGTTTTTTGCTTTAGAAACCAGTATAATAATCAGATTATACTCATTAATATAGTTGTTTAAAGTAATTTTCTATCCTTTAACATTATTAAGTTTAATACTAAATATTTTTAACATATGTAAAAAGTTTAATTTAATTTTATTGTACCTTTACAACTTTTGTTTTTAAATAACTCAAAGCCAGTTGCACATGTACAGTTAAAACTTCCAACGGTATTAACACAATAATGATGGCATCTATGTAATTGTTTATCTTCACATTCATCAATATCTGAAATAGAAATACAAAATANAGATCCTGCCAAGTGCGAGGTTTGTAGTGTAATACACTTTTTGAATGCGAAAAAAGTCCACTCTATCAAAATTTACAGACAGATAACCAAGATTTATGGTAATGTGACGAATGAAGCTTCAGTTCGAAACAAACAGTAGGGATTGTTGTCCAGAGGCATTGTGCTTCTTCAGGATAATGCATGTCTGCATGCTGCTGCATTGACGAAGAACTTGCTTCAGCAGTTTAAGTGGGAAGTTTTTGAACATCCTTCTTATAGCCTGGACTAGGTTCCAAATGATTATATCTTTTCCTAAAATTGAAGGATTTTTTAGCCAGGAATCACTATGGAAGTGACAACAAACTGAAAGAGGTCACTAATGACTGGTTCAGGAACATGGCAGTAATTGAGTGTGCAGAAGGCATAGAAAAGCTGATGAAATGCTAAGACAAATGTTTAAAATTGTATGGCGACTATGTAGAAATATAGCTAAGGTATCATATGTGTTGTAAAATAAGTTTTGTTTCATTATCTTAAATAAAAATATCTAGAGAAACAAACATTCTTTACTTTTAGAATGACCCTCATACTTTTAAATATACAACATATATAGCTCATAAAAAAGAGATATGAAAATATAAACCCAATTTTTAGATTAATGCCAAATGATTGTTGGATTACATCGGGCTATTAATACATATATTAATGCTACTAATTACTAATTAAATGTCGTGTAATTTGGCCTAGAGCTAAGCATTAGGTACCATCTCTTGATAAATTATTTATAAAAGATGCTAGATTTGAAATTTATAAATTAAATTTTTATTTCTACATACCTTCACAAGATCCGTCGCCGAGTAAGCGATATCCAGACAAACATGAACATTGAAAACTTCCAGGAGTATTAGTACAGTTGTGTTTACAATTGTTCAATCGATCAGATTCACATTCATTAATATCTGTAAAATGTTTATTAATAATTTAAAAACAATTTTAATAATGACATGTTTACAAAACACACTAATGCTGCTATGAAAATAAATTAGAGTTAATATAGTATTTTTAACTTACAATAAATGACATTAGAATATCATAAAATAGCTTTCTGATGTGACAGATAGCACTAATCATATCAAATGATACTTTATATTAAATTTGAAAGAAAATGTTTCTTTATTAATTAATATAAAGTGGATTTCCATGTAACACAAAAATCATGCTATGTTATTTTTGCATAATGTTATTTCTCCTTAATTAAAGTAAATATTGGTTCATGTCATGTTAAAAATTCAGGTAATGCGATACTTTATGCTGAATTCTAACAAATTGATTGCAGCATCATTTTTGATTAATTTTAGGCAACATGGTCTATTAAAACATGAAAAAATTTGTAATTTTTCTGAAAATATGAAATTAATGTTGTCCATGAACATATCAAAAGAACTCATTTTATTGCACTGTAAATGAAAACGATTTTAAATAGAAAATATACAGGAAAAAAGTGGAGTTTGGCCACTTCCTCTATATTGTAACATGAAGAATTATCATTAATTAACTCCCCTTTAGGCACAGAGTTTTAAAAGCTCACTTGGTGCATTGTATCCACTAGATATATAATGCAAATTAATGCAATTTTTATATTTTTACAGATATATATGCTTGACTGTGGTTATATCTTTGATTTCTACATATTCTCGACTATCTAACAGTATAAAGTACTTGTGGGTTTAAAAAAATTAGATTTTTATTTATATTTTATTTAATTTGATCTGTAAATGCAAAAAATTAAACTTATCAAATTTCAATTCACTATAAATCACTTCAGCTTTCACTTATTGACATCAGATTTGTTGAATTTTCAACTTTAGGGTAGTAAAAGATTTGTTTATTTTCTCCTGCAAAAGTAATAGACTCTGCTGGTCCCCATACTATGAAGGACAACAAACTGTGAGGCTCTGTCTAAACCCTCACTGAAATTTGCGTTAAAAAAACTATTTTTTAAAGAAACAAAAAGAAGCTAGAAATAATTTTTTGTATGAAAATGCGATGCAAACTTTTAAACAATAGAAAAATGTAAGTCCATAGACCATCTCTGGTTGAGGATTGAATTAAACTTCGATTTTGACCTCTCCTGCAATCTAAGTTGAGATGTTGTTACACATAGTAACAAGTGGTCAACCACTTAGAAAACGAGAACTAGGAAAAAAAACCAATCGGAATGGGCAATCAAGGACAGAAATTAATAAAACCCTGGGAATTCAAGGACACGATGGCTTCTCCTGAAAGTTCCAAGGACCAGTTGTTTTGTGTGTGTCTCGTGCTCATCTTTAACTCCCTCTCCCGACCTCAAATCGACATCTTCCCATCACTAGAAGTCTACCACATCGTCCTGGAGTCGTCAAGACATCGAGGGAACTGTCATTTGCAAACCAGGGACATTCCTTCATTTTGAACTATATTGAAAAGGAAAGGAAGACCCAGAGGCTGCTACTGACTTAGAACCTCCAAGATTGCAGAAATCTTGTAAGTTTTTTCGTGTCAAATAAATGGTTTCTTGTAACCGTAGTCTGTCTCAGTGCCGATCACCCACATGCAAACCCTTCATGACCCATTGACTCTCTTGAAATTTCCACCCCATCAGCAACCTCACAAAACTGTTAATCATTTTATTACTTTGTTTTCAAAAACTCCCTTTTCTGTTAGTAGTGGGTCAAATGACTAACAGATTGTTTTCTTGNAGAAAACAAAAATTTCTCCACAATTAAATTAATGAGATTAATAATTAATTCAATTATAATCACATGACATATATTTCCAATGATAAATTAAAAATTTAAAGTAAAATTAATTACATCAAAATTTAATTATTACAGTAGACTCTTGCTAACCTAGCCTCTCAATTATCTAGTATACTCTCTAGTGTGGAGGCCCATGCACTTCTTTTCCATGAAAATCTCATTCATTTCAATGTTTTCCTGTTTACTCGGGTTTCTTTTCTGTGCACAGTGTTACATTTTGGGGTGTTGTACTATTTGTTCACATGCCACCGAAACGAATTTGTACCAAAAAGCAACAGATCATGTCATTTTTTGTGTGCTTTTGGGCAGGCTTTAGATCTATATACTCTCAGTAATCCAACATGCCTCTGCACATGGAATGGACGTGAGAGGTCCTGGAAATAGTTTGAATGAAAAAAAAAAAGTTGTAAAATTTAAAACTAAAAAAATTATTAATGCGGAGAAATACAGCATTGCAAGGTGTCAGGTTTACCGATGTTGAGATGGAGACACCAGACTGACACCTTTGCTATTAGTAAAGGAAAGGATGATGTTGGATAAACCATCCCAAGCAGACCTTTCTTGTGGCCCAGTGGCGTAGCGTAGTGGGGGCGACAGGGGCAGCAAAATTTCACAATAAATAATAATAATATCTTGTAAAAATTTGAACCATTTCATTTCATATTTTTGTCGCACCTATGATTTGGACTGATTGAAATGAATATGAAATATTTCATTACTTATTTTGTGACGAAACTGAATTTTAGTCTTTTAAATTGAGATACCTAAATAAGGAGGAAGCGAAATTTTCCTCTGCCCCGGGCAGCTGACATCCATGCTACGCCACTGTCGTGGCCATAACTGGTCTCAAATTCCACCTGGAGACAAGTGGGAGACCATAGGGGGGCATCAATTAGGAAATGAACTGAGAATGAAAAACTTATAAAACACAGCTATTCAAGGATGTGATGGGCATTCCTCCTCTGTCATTCACAACCTTCTCTCTGTGCCATCACAGAGTGGTGTCAAAACAAAAGTTATCGTATACACTAGTTACACACACTGGGCCCCAACTTGCCACTGCCCCATCAGGACATCAGAAGAGTGACTCAAATCAACACTGCTGTCGGAACAATGTTTAACTCTTGGACTTTGTCAAATACTGATGTAAGCATAAACTTTGACAAAATAAACAGTTTTTGTAAAAGACTTGTTCTCTTTGCCTCCACCATCGACACCCACATACGCAAGGTCCCTAGACCATCCTGAACAAGGGAGTAAAATTCCCCCCTCTAATCGGCATAGTTACAGAGAGATTAACAAGAGTCTAATGTATTTCAAAAATTTTCTAAGGAAAATTATTAAAATTTGAATTAAAATGAGATTTTAAAATTTAGAAATGTATACAAGCAAATAGGATTCTAAAAATTAAAACTCTTATTACAATTAAAGCTTTTATTTTAAAATTTTTCAATGTGTTTTTATATTGCTACTTTTATAGAAAACTGTCTTACCTACACATGATTTCAAATTTTCAGAAAAACGATATCCATTTTTGCAGGTACAGTAATATCCACCAAGATAATTAATGCAATTATGACTGCAGTTATGACTGCCTTCTGAGCATTCATCCATATCTATCAGAACAGAATAAAAACATAAAATTAAACAAAGTAATAAAAAGTATTCTTTAACACGAGTGTCAAACTGACAGCCCCCGATGTGATTTCTCTGAAATTAAATAAAATGGCTTACAGATCAAGATTAACTGATAAACGTCTATTTACCATAATAAAGATTGTTCTCACTCTTTGAATCCATATATTGGAAAACTAGGAGATGGAAGATAGTGCTTGCAAGTTTCCAGTGAAAACAATTAATTTTAGTTTTATAAATATGTACATTAAATAAATTAAATGTTTAAATAAAAGCAATACTATAGCAATTATATATTGTTGAGTTGAATTCACTGAACTACATAATGCATTTTAATTGCCCTATCTATATTCCTGCATTTTCACTTCAAATTATAATTTTTAAAAAATTTGTAAATGTGATGTGGCCCTTGTGAATCTTACCAGTCGCATTAATGGCTTGTTGTTTAAGTGAGTTTGACAAACCTGCTTTAACAGATTTTAACACTTTTAAATCTTCATTAGTATCAGCTTATTGTGCAATACAGTAATGAAGTTTTTTATTAATTTTGTATTCAGTTTCAATATGTATTTAAGTTCAACCCCACTCGATACATGATGTGACTCACGACTCCTTCCTTGATCTCCCCAACTTCGATTTCTGCACACCAAAATTGAGTAGCATCAATGCCCCTTATATGTGCTGCTCACTTGCCAAATTGATTAACTCTATAAAATAAAAGAGTGGAGAAAAGTGACAAAATAATATACATTCATGTTTAATAGGAGGCATGAAAAAAATTATTTTTAGTTTCATCCATCTTGGTATAATGGCATAACTTTTTTTTTTTCTAAAAACAATTGCCACCAAAATTAAAACAATTGTTCAATATCCCACAAGTATACTTACTTCTGCGGCACTTGGACTGTAACTAACTAATTTCTTTTATTTAACTTTTTCGATGAGATAACATTAAATAATTTACCATTATCCACAAGGCACTGGTCAGCGCACACTGCGATTGCAATGCTGCAGTGTGCGCTGGTGGATTTACATTACAGTACGGAGTTAATTAGATTGGCTTCTGAAATAAAATTTTTTTCGATGGCCAATAAAATTAAAAGTGCTTTAAATATATTGCATCCCCACTAAGCCGAAATCATCACTGTGGGGATCATTCAGATTAGCGAATTTATATATAAATAAAAGGAAGTCTAAGAGGATTATAGACAAATACATACATTTTTTACGATTTTTATACTATATTTGCTTCATATGTATATATTAATTTTATAAATCATCATATTTAAAAACAAATAATCTAAGATTTCTTTTTGTTTTCAACCATAATATTTAGCAGCAAAATGAACAAAATTGATTCAGTTTAATCAGTTTGGATTAGCAAAACGGCATTGTATTCTGAGAATTAATAAGCATATGAAACCATAAGCCAGAATCTTATTAATTTAGAAACAGATGATACAAAATAGTATATCACATAACAGCCAGGAAAGTAAAAGCACAAGTTACATATACATTTGAATATGTAATTGTCAATAATTATCCTTCTAAATGGCACAAATGAAACTGATTTGAAACAATCTACAAATAAAATTAATATTTATTATTATTAATGCATAGTTAACATTACATTACCTGTGCACATGTAAGGACTAGACTCAGATACTTTATATCCCTCATTACAAGCACATTGAAAGCTTCCTTTTGTATTAATACAGCGTTGCTGACAGACGTTTTTATATATGGAGCATTCGTCGATATCTAAAATAATTAATTAAAAATTAATTTTATATTATAAATGAAATAGTATAATATAACATATTGCTAATTTATTTAGAATATATTATTATTTTAATAAATAAAATTTAAAAATACAAATTAATTAATATAATGAAAACTAATATGAAAGTTATTCTTACAAAAAAAGCTTATTAAAATCAATTTCTATTCGTAAACTTATCAGAATATTTGTATTTTTGTGAAATAAGAAACTGTTCCGGTACTTTGAATGATAAAAAAAATTATAATTCTAACATGGCAAATAATGGCAAAACAAATGCATAATTATGAATAATATTTACACGTACCGATACACAATCTTTTATTTAGGTACATATAAAACGTACATTTCCGGTACCGCATAGGCATAACCGGAATACGTACCGATACAATTGATTCCATCTTCGTCTAATTTATAACCTCTCGGACAATTGCAGTGAAAACTTCCCGGTTCATTAGTACAAGAATAAGAACAGCCGCCATTATTAATGCTGCATTCGTCAATATCTAAAGAGGAGGACAAAATTAAAAACAATAAACATGAAAATATTGAACAAATAAAGTACTAATTTTAAATCATAACTGTAAAATCTAAGTCTCAAAAATGTCAATATACTGTTTTTTTCACTCAAATTAAAAATCTTGTAATTCTGTAGTTAAAATAGTTCAGATTTTAAACATTTTATAATATTTAGTATTAAATAATATAAGGTGTCAGCCCACTGCTTTGAGAGATCCAGGATTCAATCCTGGATCTCTAAGTTAAACCCAGAGGGCCATTTTTGCTTTGAGATGATTTGATTATAAAGGATATTATGAGTATGTATGGACAAAGTCAGCATTAATGTGTACAAAAGGCCTCAATGAGTGTGGAAGAAGTGAGAGAAGTAGTTTGGGTTGAGCAGTGTGGAGACAGTGCGTTCACTGCCAACCTGAAAGGGAAAAGGTGTGAATATATGTATGTATATATCAATATACTATATACATTAAACAGGAAATTAATTACTAGATATTATAGAATTTAATATTTTTATAGTAATTTCATTAATCTGTTTTATAAAAAATGTTTTTACATAGAATTTAAGTCATTGATGTAATTTCAATAATTGGGCTGCAATTTTAAAATTTCAGATTTATATATTCCCACTGGCATCCTTCCATTGTCTGTCCTTCCTCAATCTTGAGAATGGAGTTAGATAGATGAAAGTCAAGACCAGACATGGAAAGATTAGGAGCCGGATGCTCCAATTAACTACAGTAATATCTCGACTTACACTACCCCGACTTACGAGATTTTCAAATCTCATCGATTCGTCTTTTGTTTGAGCACCACACGACTCTTGATTACTCACTCCCCCCACACTATTGTTCAGCTTACATGTTCGAACATGTTGTGAGAAATCAACACATAGCTACAATTTATTTTGAGTTATTTATTTTTGTGTTTGTTATATCTATGGAGACTTGAGAGACTCTATGTGGTGATTTCTTGTAACTGAACGAATCAAAAGACGAGATAAGACTAACAAGAACATTTATTAGCTTTTTTATTAACATTTATTACATACATCTGACTTGGATTTTACACAAATTTCGAAATTATACCCCGACTTACGCAAATTCAACTTACGTGGTTATCGCTCAGTCCCACATATCGCGTAAGTTCGGGGTATTACTGTATATACAATCTTCCAGTTTAGCCCAGAAAATCACATTATTTCAATTAGAAAATTTTTTCTAGAATAGAGTTAGATTAGGTAGAAAAAAAAAGATGACTATTTGATCCCTTTTCTTATTAAGTTGTTGATGTAATTTGAATAATAATTTGATTAAATTAATATTTAATAATAATAATTTTTAAATATTACAAAGTTTAAGTTTTTTGCTTTAGAAACCAGTATAATAATCAGATTATACTCATTAATATAGTTGTTTAAAGTAATTTTCTATCCTTTAACATTATTAAGTTTAATACTAAATATTTTTAACATATGTAAAAAGTTTAATTTAATTTTATTGTACCTTTACAACTTTTGTTTTTAAATAACTCAAAGCCAGTTGCACATGTACAGTTAAAACTTCCAACGGTATTAACACAATAATGATGGCATCTATGTAATTGTTTATCTTCACATTCATCAATATCTGTAAAAGTATTTGCATCAAAAAGAAAATATAAATAAATAAATAAGGAAGTAATAATATATAGACTTCTAAAATACTAATTATAAATAATATTTTATATCTAAATTAAAATTCTGGAAGTGAAGATCAGCAATGCATCTGCATTGTAAGCATAAGTTTAAGGTTTGGATTCCACTCCAGGCAGATTTTCTTCATCCAAAACATTCTAAATTAAAAATTATTTTATTTATTTATTTATAATTTTTAAAATTATCACAAGATGGTAGCCTAACCGCTTATCTCTAGTCAAATTACTTTCTAATTAAATTAGTCTTATATATATAAACATCTCACAACCCGATATTATTAATTGGAACCAAACGATTGCCGTAAATTATCAGGTTATTTTTTCAGTACTAATATAATTTAAATTGTATGTAGTTAAGTATTAAAGATAGGAGTTAAGCACCATCCTTTATTAAATTTTATAATTATAATAAATTAAATAACTTAGAATATTCTGGAAGAAAAGAATCGGTCCAGAGAAGGACTCGAACCTGCAACTCCTGCCTACCGTGCGCATGTGTTACCAGTTATGCTACCTAGACCCTGAGCAATTCTTCACTTCCAGACATATTTAATTCTTGATATAACCATCCACGGTTACTCATGGCACCAACTGGGGACGACTCGTATGCCCATTGCCTATATAATGCATCCACTATGATTAACGTCATCGGGTTGCAAGATGTTTATATATGTATATATACACCATGTCAGGGTAAAGTGATAGTCGGTTGAATGCCATAATGGGTGATTATATACGAAATAATTATTTTTTTGAAAAGAATAAATTATTTATAAAAGATGCTAGATTTGAAATTTATAAATTAAATTTTTATTTCTACATACCTTCACAAGATCCGTCGCCGAGTAAGCGATATCCAGACAAACATGAACATTGAAAACTTCCAGGAGTATTAGTACAGTTGTGTTTACAATTGTTCAATCGATCAGATTCACATTCATTAATATCTGTAAAATGTTTATTAATAATTTAAAAACAATTTTAATAATGACATGTTTACAAAACACACTAATGCTGCTATGAAAATAAATTAGAGTTAATATAGTATTTTTAACTTACAATAAATGACATTAGAATATCATAAAATAGCTTTCTGATGTGACAGATAGCACTAATCATATCAAATGATACTTTATATTAAATTTGAAAGAAAATGTTTCTTTATTAATTAATATAAAGTGGATTTCCATGTAACACAAAAATCATGCTATGTTATTTTTGCATAATGTTATTTCTCCTTAATTAAAGTAAATATTGGTTCATGTCATGTTAAAAATTCAGGTAATGCGATACTTTATGCTGAATTCTAACAAATTGATTGCAGCATCATTTTTGATTAATTTTAGGCAACATGGTCTATTAAAACATGAAAAAATTTGTAATTTTTCTGAAAATATGAAATTAATGTTGTCCATGAACATATCAAAAGAACTCATTTTATTGCACTGTAAATGAAAACGATTTTAAATAGAAAATATACAGGAAAAAAGTGGAGTTTGGCCACTTCCTCTATATTGTAACATGAAGAATTATCATTAATTAACTCCCCTTTAGGCACAGAGTTTTAAAAGCTCACTTAGTGCATTGTATTTGCTGGATACATAATGCAAATTAATGCAATTTTTATATTTTTACAGATATATATGCTTGACTGTGGTTATATCTTTGATTTCTACATATTCTCGACTATCTAACAGTATAAAGTACTTGTGGGTTTAAAAAAATTAGATTTTTATTTATATTTTATTTAATTTGATCTGTAAATGCAAAAAATTAAACTTATCAAATTTCAATTCACTATAAATCACTTCAGCTTTCACTTATTGACATCAGATTTGTTGAATTTTCAACTTTAGGGTAGTAAAAGATTTGTTTATTTTCTCCTGCAAAAGTAATAGACTCTGCTGGTCCCCATACTATGAAGGACAACAAACTGTGAGGCTCTGTCTAAACCCTCACTGAAATTTGCGTTAAAAAAACTATTTTTTAAAGAAACAAAAAGAAGCTAGAAATAATTTTTTGTATGAAAATGCGATGCAAACTTTTAAACAATAGAAAAATGTAAGTCCATAGACCATCTCTGGTTGAGGATTGAATTAAACTTCGATTTTGACCTCTCCTGCAATCTAAGTTGAGATGTTGTTACACATAGTAACAAGTGGTCAACCACTTAGAAAACGAGAACTAGGAAAAAAAACCAATCGGAATGGGCAATCAAGGACAGAAATTAATAAAACCCTGGGAATTCAAGGACACGATGGCTTCTCCTGAAAGTTCCAAGGACCAGTTGTTTTGTGTGTGTCTCGTGCTCATCTTTAACTCCCTCTCCCGACCTCAAATCGACATCTTCCCATCACTAGAAGTCTACCACATCGTCCTGGAGTCGTCAAGACATCGAGGGAACTGTCATTTGCAAACCAGGGACATTCCTTCATTTTGAACTATATTGAAAAGGAAAGGAAGACCCAGAGGCTGCTACTGACTTAGAACCTCCAAGATTGCAGAAATCTTGTAAGTTTTTTCGTGTCAAATAAATGGTTTCTTGTAACCGTAGTCTGTCTCAGTGCCGATCACCCACATGCAAACCCTTCATGACCCATTGACTCTCTTGAAATTTCCACCCCATCAGCAACCTCACAAAACTGTTAATCATTTTATTACTTTGTTTTCAAAAACTCCCTTTTCTGTTAGTAGTGGGTCAAATGACTAACAGATTGTTTTCTTGCACTCAGGGGACTGTTTTCTTTTAGATTTAACAACTAGTATTGCCAGTAATGAATTCTATAAATTTATTTTTAATAATTTAAAAAATATTGATAAAATTACCAAATAAATGTTTGGGTCACAATTACTAAATGTATTGCTATGTAATGAACATAAATTTTAATTGTTGCAAAATTGAAAGTACAGTAGAGCCTCGAAAACTCGGCCTAATGTGGACCGAAGGGTGGCGGGGTTTGTGAAAATGCCGGGTTATCGGGAATGGGGTTGAAAAAAATAAGTACGAGTGTTTCCTCAGAAAATACTGTACTGTACTTGTATGTATTGTTTACTTGAGAATACAACAAAGAATAAACTGCCCAAATACCCTTAAACAAAGGAAAAGTACGTCCTTTATGATGACATAGAGCCTTTACTACATGAAAATGAAAATTAATGAATACACTGTGTACAGTAATTTACCTGATAAGACAGACCTCAGAAAAATACTTTATGAGGCATAAAGCTGTCTTTATCATGAAAATTAATTAACTAAGGATTTTTTTGCCCTGCCAGGGTGTGGCCGAGTTATCCGGAGTGCCGGTTTATCGAGTGCCGAGTTTTCGAGGCTCTACTGTATCAATATTAAATTTTTTATCATGTTCTGATTGTGAGAAAGCAGGGCAATAACACCAAAGCGAGAAAATAGCTGAAATGACTTATTTGAAATGAATTGGAATTGGTCCGGTCATTGAAACCAAGAGAAAAAGACAGAATGTGTAGCAATGTGGTAAAGTTTAAATATTCTACAATGTTATTTTATCGAATTGTGACTGTTATGTACAACAATCAAGAGTACAGCACTCTCATGCTGTGAGAGAATTTACTGCAGGTGGTAGCAAGGTATTGTTTTTCGTAAAATTTCTCAAACTTGAAAACCACTGTAGAAATTACTTCAGAACCTATCAGTTGAGGAATACTACAAAGTTCAACTGTTATTTATTTTTGAGAAATTCAATAAAAAAAATACATCATGTATCTACCAAATACATATGTGATAGAATGTGAATTAATATGAAAATATCATTCCAATACCTTCATATTAATGTTGTTATTATACTAATGTAGATTTTTATCTTTACATTAATGCTAATTCTCACCTTTACACGTTCCTATTTCAGTAAGCTTGTAACCAGGCTTACATCTTGAAGCTGGTGTAGAATCTGGAATTTCTTTTAATTCTTCAACTGACTGACAATGGAAGCTTCCAACTGTATTTATACATTTTTCTTTACAAGTCTGAGCAAATTCTGGTATTTCACATTCATTATAATCTAAGAAAATTCAATAAGAGACACAAAAATAAAAATAAAAACACAGTCAATTAATTTTACAAGTGATATTATATTTTATGAATAATAAAACTATCTACAATTTAAAGGTGTATAACATTTGTTGATAACAGCTGCTAGATACTGTCTCTTTTATATTTATTTTTTCTGAAATATTAAGGAAGAAATTGCTTGTTAAAAATAAAAAATGTCTTATTCAAACTTAAAGGGTTCAAAGTCTTTGCTGTTGCACAATACTTTGAATATCATGGTATTTCAGTGATAGCAAATGCAGGCATTTAAGTATGATTCAATCTGCCTATAAATTGAATTTAGCTTGGGATTGAAATCCACTATAATAGGCATGGGTTCAGGTTGGTTGGAAGTAGAATTTCTGGTTAGTTGTTCTATTCCATTGCTTTTTAACCTACAACTTTTGAGCCATTGCTATGCAATAATCTTGTGTGATCGTGATTTTCTCAATTTGTCTAAGTTCTCTTTTAGTGTTTTCCATATCTGTACAAAGCATGTAGCACATCTTTCCAGCACCCCAAAAGCTGCTACTTTTTACTAGAAGGGGTTGTTATAATGTGCTGGTATGAAAAACAGGTAATAATCTGGCTTATAGTATACCTTGGTGGTGATTCCTTCATTTCTGAATCTGATATTCAAGGAACCGCACTGATGATTGTTGAATTTGTCAAGTTGTAGCTTGCGACCATATGATTTGTTGTTAAATTTTCTGTTTATAACAGGTTTAGATTTCCATGCCACGAACACATCTACATCTATCTATCTTGTGTACAGAATGATGTTCGATAGAAACCTAGGTACTATTTTCTTTTCCAGGGTCCTTATCAATAATTTGCAAATGTCTCCTGAAAGAGAACTGCCCATAAGTACTCCATGTTTTTGTATAAAAAAGTGTTGTCATTTTATTTGAAGAATGAATGATTATTTATCATGACGTCGTCACAATGCCAGGATGCAATTTTTAATCATATTTTTAATTTATTCAATTTAAAATATACGCTCTCCACCTGAAATTAGTAGTGGCTTACTCCTGTACATCATACTTTTCCTTTAACAATAGAGTCGTGCCAGTTGTCTATCTAACACTTTTCTGGAGAAAATTTTTTAATTAAAAAAACGTGATTTCTGGTTTGCATCAGAAGTTCTTATATGGTTAATGGGGGCCTTCAGTACCTAAGGTTTTCATATCTGGTTCTGTCTTTCATCTATTTAACTCCATTCTAGAGGTTAAGGAAAGACAGACGGACACACAACAGTGAGAATTTATATATCTACAGTTTTTTTAGATTGTAGCCCAATGAAATACACCATTAGATATTGGTAATTTCTAAAATGTGTTTGTGGTGTGCTTGGCTTCTCTGAACATATTCTAATAAAAAATTATGTAGGGCACAGAAACATGGTTGCAATCAAATTGGGGATAAAGTGAGACAAATTCTAAAATGGTAATGTGTTCATCATTAAATACCTTAATTTCTCACAATTTAGCCACCAATTTTTGTGTGTCTGCACAGGTGAACTCAATCTTTGAGACTTGTGTCAATATGTTGTGTGCACTTCTCTTTCCAAAAGTAGCATATGAGATTTTACTTTATTAACTATACATCTTTTTATGTTGGTCTTGTTTGTGAGTTTTAATGAATGCAAAAAGCCTTGAGGTGTCTGGATATTTTAAAATTGTTTTGTTTAAATAGAAAATCTTAGTCATGTGAGTATGTGCAAATTTGGTGGCTTGATTTTGTAGTTTGTCTAAGAATCGTTATTTATCTTTTCACATTCATGTGACCAGAGGATCGGCACCTCTTTAGTGCCTCATCAGGACCGACACCACTGTGTCTTCTAGGATAGACACAGAAACCTTAACGGCCGCAAATTCTGAATTTGCACAAGTGGTCACATGAGCAGGTGATCAGATTTGGGATGGAGGAGGATTGAGAGATGACAGATTGGAAGAAGTGCACACTACTACTTAATTAGAACGAAAAATACCCGTTTATTTATATACATCTTTACACAAATACATAAAGTAACCGAGAATTCTCTTTAGCTTTCTAGTAGCAAGTTAAGAAGTATCTATAGCTATATAGCGTCATCAGAGGTTAACGGATTCCTGACCAAGAGAGAGAGTTTACATTTATTTTTTGCACAGCAATAAATACCTTGTTTCGTCGAATTCTTGAACTTCATGGAGCGGATGCACCCAGGTAGAAAAGTTCAAGTTCGTGCGAAAAGTTCAAGCTTCTAGACCAGTGTTTCTCAACGGGGGTGATATTGCCCCCATGTGGGCGTTTTTCCATGTTCAGGGGGCAATTAGCAACAATTTATATTTTGGGGGACCAAAAAACAATTTTCTGGGCGATATCGTAAAACATTATATTAAGAATAATTAGATATTTTATTCATTATATCGTACAATAATTAAACAAATAACATTATACTGATAACTAGTCTATTCAATGCAGTACGAATTTGTCGTTAGCCTTGTCCCTCGGCATCGGAATTTTGTAGTGAAGGGGGCGATACTACGTTGAAGGGGCGACGATTCGTTAGAGGTTGAGAAACACTGTTCCAGACAAAGAAACCCGTATAGAGTTCCTGGAGAGAGAACCTCAATTGTCTAAAAAAAAAAAGGAGCAACAGTCGGGGGGAATGATGGTGCGGACAGGATCGGCGATTGGGAAGCGCACTCAAATATCCTTTCTCAAGGAAGGCGATTGGCAAACTCTAGGACTCTCTCCTTGTTCCTAAGCCACTCTTTTTTATACCTCCAAATCACGTTATCTTTTTTCACCAATCGGGAATTTTTTATATTAGTTCCCAGTGACACATTCGATGAGTTCCCTGGGAAAGGAAACAACTACAGAGAGAGATGTAATCATTCTCCAGTAATAAAATAAAAAAAATTTTTTTGAAAGACGAAAAACGAATTTTCTCTCAAAATTCATCAGGTCCAGTCCCTCACATTCAGGTGCTGTGAATAGTGTGTCCAATTGAAAAAGGTAGATGATCTTTCCATTAAAACTAAAGTCCTATTTTTGTCTGCTTTCATTATTATTATGTCACTTTCTGAAGCCATTTTTTACTGGCCAAAATGCTTCTCCATAAGGGTTCTATTTTTGGAATCTGTATTTGTGTTCTGTAATTATTATTTGCTTTTATTATAGTTAAACTGCTATTACATGTAATCATGTAGAATATTTTAATGGTAAATGACTTCTTTTAAACACTTTTTTTCTGATAAATAAAAGTGTGCATTCTAATTTCGCAATTTTTAACCAGAGTACAGTTTTAAAAAATATGCTAAGTACTAAAAGGTGCAGGATGACTTAAATGAGTGTCTAATCAATTATGTGATCTAGTTTGTAATGTACTGTACTTTCTGTGCAACATGTTATTTGATATGTTCAAGCATTGTTTATTGAATAAGGTCATTGTATATAATAATTCTTTTTGATCAACAATACTTTGCTCTGTAACAGTGAGATGTGGGTAGTATTTTAGTGTGAATTTATCATGTAGCAACTGTCTGTAAACTCATGTCTGTTTTAAGTTTATTGTTGGTGTAGTAGGTATAGAAAATAAATTCATTCATTTCTTGAGTCCACTTCAGCTGTTGATGTGGTTTTCTGGTCTTCTGATTAGTGGCTGGATTGCTGCTGAAACACTTTGTTTGTTTGGGCTGGTATGTGTTGTCCACTGTGTGTTTTTTGAGATGATGAATGTGTCTGTGATACATAGCCATACTTGAGCCAGTGCTGCATTCATCACTGGTGGCTAAGGGATACTGTGGCAGTATTTTTGAACATAAGCCTCTGCCTACCCATAAATGTGAATTTTGTTAACCCAGGCAACATCTGAGTTGATAGCATGCTGTTATTACCATTTTTGTTTTCTCCATAGAAATTGTGCTTATACACATAAAGCCAAGTGTTTATAGATTAACCACTCCTAACATGAGGGACAGGTACTATTTAGCAGCCACTCACACTTTGGATCAGACACTGCTTGTGGGTCACTCTTTGCTTAATTATTATTATTAATATTCAGTCTCTAATTATTAATAATAATCAGTCTCTATTATTTACAATAAAATAGTTATTGTAGACTATACTTAACAAGTTTTAAAACTTTCAAAAGGTTTAAAAAATTAAAATAATATTATGAACTTACCAATACAAGTTTTATCATCATTATCAAGAATAAATCCTACAGGGCATGAGCAAAATGCTTTACCATAGGCATTGTGACAAATATGAGAACAACCAAAATTATTTTCTTTGCATTCATCAATATCTGAAATAGAAATACAAAATATATATAAAATATATAATGTATTTATATTAATTTTTCTTGTTTAAAATGTCAAATACAGATCCATAATTGAATTTTATTACCTTCACATGTGTGATTATTTGGTCCCAAAATTGTTCCTGGTATTGTGCAAGAACAAAAATATCCTCCTTTGGTATTTGTACATTTATCACTGCAAGGCCCATGACCATTGTTTCTAAAGCATTCATTTATATCTAAATATAATATTAATATTAAATTAATAAAATAAGAAATATTTATGATGATAATGTGTGCACTACAAGGAATATATTTCTAAAAATACATTATACCAGAGCTGAATTTAAACTTGTAATGGCTCTAAAATATATATAAGAGGCCCTTCTTTCTCAATCAAGCAATAAATTAAAAAATGTGAAGTCTAAATGGTGCTCGCACTCACCTGGCAAGATGCCCTAATATATAGCTTGTTTAGTTTATCTATAAAACCAAACATGCATTATTCATATCTATCACATGTCTAGATCTATCTTCAATCTACGTGGAGTAATCCCGCTGGAGGCAAATTTCCCGGGAAATGAGAAACCCTACAGAGCACCAACCTCACCCGGTTTAGCCGGTGGAAGCCTATGACCTTGGGCGGAAGCTATACACGTATAACGCTTCCAATTCTATCCAGGACCAGATCCGGGCTCTTAGCCGCCTGCCTGCCCGCTAGATATTTGGCCGCCCTCACCCAATTACCTGAATCGCAAGTAGATTTATAACTTAACCCAACTGATAAGAATTTGCTGGTATGTTTTTACGATAGTTCTATATAGTTGACAGGAGTTTAAAAAAATCCATTAAAATATTTGATATATTTATTCCGCTGTCCGATTTTATATTACTCGCGGTTTTCAATGTTAAACCAGTGATATTACGATTTTGTACATCCCATCTTTAAGGGGATGTAGAAAAAAACGTGTATAATTCTTGTATAATGTTAAAAAATTAAGTTACTTCGACAGCGTCATTTACAACTAAATTTAATGAATGAGAGAGATGCACCAGGTACAGAAAAAGCTCTAGAATTTATTTTCCTTAAATTTACAATTTATGTATCCGTTGTCATAAAAATTTGTCTTTCCACTTTTTCCCGAGACTACAAATATTCGAGTACAAAGTAACCGGTTTCGACTTACACTACAGTCGACCCCCCTATAATACTGTTGATTTTTCCATTTTATATGAATTCCATGTTGTACGAGTCACTTAGATTTTACAAATACGTGAGCTGTTCACAGCCTGGCACATGTATTTGTAAAATCTAAGTTACTCGTACAACACGGAATTCATATAAAACGGAAAAATCAACAGTGTTATAGGGGGTCGACTGTATTTCTACTTAAGAAGTAGTTAAATAATTAAGCGATTAGGGAATTGGGGGGCATAAACAAAACCCTGATGAAAGAGCTGGAATATTATTTAAACAAAAGCTTAACCAAACCAATCTATAGCCAAGTACAGCGGGGACTGATTTCTTCAAAATACTGTATTAGATGTAATAAAGACAGAAATTTTTCCAGTTCAACGAGAGTGACCGAAAAATTGGAAATTTCCGTGGATGACACCTGGTCCTAAAACAAATTAATTAGAAAACAAAAGACGGACAATCTATTAAGTTTAACGTATTTAGATTTTTACAGCTATGATGAGAAACATTTAAAATTTACAACAACCCTGTCGATATACTAGTGATACGACAAAAGAGGCATATTCATTTGACGTTAACCGGTATCGGCACCCTCAGGATTTGGCAGGCACGCATGCACCGCGCACCTACTAAGATCGTCTCTGATTCCATCCACGAGTCACTGATAGGGAGCACTTTTAACTAAGTTGTTTTAATATTTAATTTAATTTAAGATTGTTTTAATATTTAAAAAGTAAAGAATATCTTATACTATTTTTATGTACCGTTTCTTCACAAAACTATATTCATACAATCGAATATTTTGTACCAGGTATGTATAATTGTATATCCATCAAACATTTTATTTTACCAAGTAAGTTTTTATAATTTTATTTTTAATTTTAGCCCTTATATTATGGTTAGCAATTTAGAATGTAATTGCAATATTGAAAATTTATTTCAAAAAGTTTTAGCTCGAGACCATATAATGAAAAAGAAAACATCATTAAAAGAGAAAGAGCAATGCCTAAATTAAATATAAATACGTCGACAAAAAAATTTGTTCGACATTTTCACGATAAAATTTATGAAGATATAAAATGGCTGTGTGGATGCATAAAAATGCAAAAATTGTTTAGTTGGCCTTGCCTACTATTTTCAAATAAAATTAGCGTGTGGAATGAGATTGGCTTTGATGATTTAAATAATTTTAGTAAAGCTGGCAAAAGACACGAAAATCCTAAATCTCGCATCGAATCTTTCATAAAATTGAAGCAATTTGGAAACCAAAATAGAATAGAATTTAACATTAGTACACAATATAAAATAAATATTGAAAATTATAACGAGATAGTTACGGCTAATAGATACATTATATTTTAATTAGTAGATGTTATCGAAGCGGGAATTGGCATTTAGAGGGTGTAGAGAATCTATTAAATCTAATATAACGGAGTTAATTATATTGAATTTGCTTATTTATTAAGTGCGTTAGATAATCTATTAATTAAAAATACATTTAGAGAAGTCTACAGTTTTTACTGGCTTATCGAACAAACGAATA